>NC_064864.1:41745536-42010536 GCF_024139225.1 Suncus etruscus
ACCGCCAGGTGTGGCCCAAAAACCAAAAAAAAAAAAAAAAAAAAAAAAAGAATCCAGTGCAATAAGCTTAATCAATTTTGCATGCAAGAGGCCTAGGTTTAACTGGTGGTACCAGTCGGTCCCCTGAGCATAAATCTGGGAGTATCCCCTGAGTATTACCAATTATGGCACCCAAAACAAAACAAATCAGGGACTATGTGTATTAGTTACCTCTAAGCCACTAGCAAAAATATGTTTTGTTCCCAGTTTCATATTTGCCAAGTGAAGGTCAGGCATTAATATACCATCACTAGTGTTTAGGAAGGAGTTCTGGGATTCATTTGCATAAAACCTATTTTTTTTCGGGGCCGGAGAGATAGCATGGAGGTAAGGTGTTTGCCTTTCATGCAGGAGGTAATCGGTTCGAATACCGGAATCCCATATGGTCCCCCGTGCCTGCCAGGAGCAATTCCTGAGCCTGGAGCCAGGAATAACCCCTGAGCACTGCTGGGTGTGACCCAAAAACCACACACACACACACACACACACACACAAACAAACCTATTTTTTTCAACTATAATAAAAAGATATGAGAAGTGATGGGCTCCAAGTATGATACAAACAGATCATGTTGGAGTGTAAGAAGATCTTGGATCGTATAGTCCAATCTCCTCATGCCACAGCGAAGACATGGACAGAGATCTTTAATTTTCAGAGCACAGACACTAACAGAGGGAGAGAAATTGAGAAATCCACAAACCAGAGCAAAGGCTCAAAGAAGTTTTGCAGAAAGAAGGATGACAAAATAACACATAGGGACATTTAGTACTCCTCTAACATTTTCACAAACACACACACTTACACTTACACTCACACTCACACATACACACGACACACAGAATGGCCATTGGTCTCTTGTTATTCCTGAACTGAGAGTTGCTAAATAAAAATGAAGTTGTCACTGAGCTCAGCAAAGAGCATCTCAGAGACCTTTTCAGTTAAGACAATTATTGAGGGACACGTTTTCAATTCTACCCTGCAATATCAGACAAAAGAATCACAGAATCTCTCTGATTCTTGACAAGGTGCAGAAAATCATCAAGCAGCTGAAAAAATAAGGCATCTGGAGTCTATGGAATTTCTGCTAAAAACTTCCAAATTAGAAGAAGAGAAATACATAATTATACTCCATGTTCTCATCCTGAGGATCTAAATTGTTGGGAAAAAATTTGAGTGACCCAACCAATGCTGCAATTATGATCATTAAAAGTTTTTCCTGATTAAAAGAAGCATACTTGTTATAAATTTTACAAACACTGAAAAAGCATAAAAAATAAAAGGAAAAATCACCTCTAAATTAACTACAAAAACCGTTACTACTTAAACAGCATATTTTCTTTTGGCTTTTCCATGCCTATTTAAATATTTCACAATATTCTATTCACAACTATATCAAGTTTTACTTTATGCTTCTTTCCCTTATGACAGCATGACTATTTCCCTTGTGCCCTTAAATATTCTTTTCAGATCATTTTAATGACCATTATCTTATCTTATAAGATAAAATATTCTTATAAGATATTTTTATCTTATCATATATAGTATTTAATCTTATTGGTGTTTCAAAATTTATTTAAATATTTTGTTAATTTTGGATAATAAAACTCTTTGATCTCTTTTCCATTATAACAAATGGAACAAATAGCCCTACACATAAACCTTTGATTAAAGATTTCTGATTATTTCTAGGGCCCGGAGAGATAGCACAGCGGCGTTTGCCTTGCAAGCAGCCGATCCAGGACCAAAGGTGGTTGGTTCGAATCCCGGTGTCCCATATGGTCCCCCGTGCCTGCCAGGAGCTATTTCTGAGCAGACAGCCAGGAATAACCCCTGAGCATTGCCGGGTGTGGCCCAAAAACTAAAAAAAAAAAAAAAAAAAAAAAAGATTTCTGATTATTTCTATAGTCTCGAGTTGCAGAAGTAGAATTACTGAGTCTAGGGGTAAGTATATATATTTTTTATGTTCTCTTTTTTAATTTTTAATTATGTGAACAATGATGCAAAGAAAGAAAGACAATTTTTTGGGTGGTCACACCCGGCAGCGCTCAGGGGTTACTCCTGGCTCTACACTCAGAAATAGCCCCTGGCAGGCACAGGGGACCATATGGGATGCCAGGATTCGAACCACCGTCCTTCTGCATGAAAGGTAAATTGCTTACCTTCATGCTATCTCTCTGCCCCCCCCCCCCCAAATTTTTAAGACAAATTTCTTTCTGGAGTTTGGAACTTCTAGAAGTAATTCACCTCATATCAAATCCAAGTACCAAACCCTGCCTAACTGTTGAGAGAGAGAGAGAGAAAAGAGAAAGAAAGAGAGAGCTAAATTTGGCTTTATGTAGCCCTTGAAAAATTTTAGTGAGGCTGTAGATAATTTTTCCCATCTACTGACTATTTGTCTTCCTACTTTTGTGAATTGTTTTTAATGATTATTTGAAGAATTTACATTCAGAGTGAAATAACGCAGATCACTTGAGGCGATTCCTCTTTTTTAGCATCTCACTATAGCTTTAAGACTTGTAGAGTTGGATTCATAAATGGTTACTTCCAATTCTTTCCACTGGCAACAAAAAATCTAGAAACCATAATGCAATTTCCTTTTACCTTATTTGATTCTATGAAGGGCTCTGACTCATTCAAATGAAAGTTACTGTTGGAAGATGCTCATCAATACAAATGTCCACCCCGACTCGCCAACATTTATTTTTTCTATGATGCTCTATCTCAGTAATCTTTGGTAATTTGTGTGTTTGCAGCCCCTTCAAGGTCAATACAAAAGGCAAACAAGTTTAGGTTTTCATTATACCACTCCTTGATATTTCTTTTTGTGGTGGTAAGTTATGTCACTAGCCCTCTTCCAGTATGAAGTTAAATCAGTTGGTGGACAGTAAATCTCTACTGACTCGGAGGGAGAAGTAAAACCCACTCTGATCTAATCAAATCTAATCATCAAGCTCAAAAATGCTGCTGCTGCTGCTGCTGCTGCTTTAATTTCAGTAACAGATCTTCACACAACTGTCAACATCATTACCAAAACACATCAGAAAATTGGATGACAGTGCAACACGTAGACAATCATAATCCCCCATCATCAATCTCTAGCAGTCCCCAGTTGACAATTCAGATTAGGGGTGAGCCTCTAGGGGACACAATTTGTAAATCAACATCACACAAAAAAAGCAGTATTAACCCTAGAGTCACTTCAACTGTGCAAATTCAGGCCACGCCAACAGAAAATGAGGATTTCACAAAGCAATTTAGCATAAGAACAAAATTTATGGTCTCCAGTTACATGTTATGGATAATATGACACAGACAACTAAGAGTTAAAGGAAAGGGAGAGCAAGTAAGAAAAGTGGTGTATATAAAAAAAAGTGTTTCAAATATGTAGAGTAAATACACAGATTTTTCACAGGCATAGTCAGGAGCCATGAGTAATGATCAATAGCAGTTCTGCCAAATAAAACCATGTGGACATCTTCAAGTCTAGATTTTTAAGTTGAAAGTACCATGCCCAGTGTGGGACTGAATATGTTCAAGAGAACGACAGAGTGCTTTTGAGAATAAGTGCCAAATAAATATAAAACAGGTCGATGGGCCATGGGGATGTTTACCTTGGGGAGGGAGCCTATCACTGAACTCTCCAGGAAATCCACAGAATGTAAGAGTTTGAACCACCTTAGAAATGATCTCCATCTGGGCCAATGAGAGAATTTAACAGATTGGAACACATGTTTTGCAGGAGGCCTGGGCTTGATCTCTGGTACCATGTAGTACCCCAAACCTCTGAGCACCACTGTGTGGCCTCAAAACAGATAGTAAGTGAAATAATTAAAAATAATAATCTTAATGGAAATGCGCTTTGGGAGGAGGGCGGGCCGTTTTAGTAGTGGTTTATGTTGTGACAGTCACTGGAATTTTTTTCTCCTTGTTTTCCTATTGATAGTATTGTATGCATATATTTTATATATCCATAACATCCATCTTGTATTGTGACCTTGATACCGCCCTACAAATCTCATTTCTAAAATTTTACTGCCTCAGTCCCAACCCTTATTTCCCCCCATCTTCCCATGTAGGTGCAGCTCATGACATGAAGCTCACCACATAGAGTGATAAGTGCAGTTAGAGAAATAACTACACTGAAAACTATCATAACAATGTGAATGAATGAGGGAAAAAAAAAGCCTGTCTCGAGTACAGGTGTGGGTGGGGTGGGGAGTAGTTAGATCTGGGAAATTGGTGGTGGGAATCCTGCACTGGTGAAGGGGGGTGTTCTTTACATGACTGTAATCATACAACTACAATTATATTTGTAATCACGGTGTTTAAATAAAGATAATTTATAAAAAAAATAATAATAATCTTACCTACAAATACCTATTGAGTACCTAGTTTGTATCAATCACTGTGCATATAATTGAGGAAACAGGTTTAGAGAGGCTAAGTAATTTGCCCAAGGTCAAAGAGATAGTTAAAGCCAAGATATCAACCAAGCAACTAACATTTCAATTTTTTATGACAAGAGATAGAAAAAGAATGTTTGACAGAAATGAGTTACAGAACAAATAAATAATCCAAGACTTTCTTGGAGCCTGCCAAACGCAGATTCTTCTTTCCCTCCCCTGGTTAGACTGTGATCTTTGATCACAGAGAGAAGGAAAATGCAAGACAGCAACCAATACAAGTCCATTCTGAAAACTTCATTCTCCCTTTCTTTTCTCACAAAGAGAAACATCAAGAGCTCCTTCATTTCTCCTGCCCCTTTACAGAAAGTAAGGCTTTTAAAGTGTCAGGACAGTCTGGGACCTCAGGCCTAGAATGGGGATGGATATTGGGAATGTATCCATTCCTTTTTTTGACCAAGTATGATCATGTTAAGACAGGAGTGAGTGTATGTGTATGTATGAAGGTATTGCCTATAACATAACATATTTATTTGGAGCCCACAGGATCATCCAAGTAGACACAACAACATATACTACCATACACATATGCTAATTTTTAGAAAACATGGGCCAGCGACAGTGCAAGGGTTAAGAAATTTGTTGGCAACTGGCCAACACTTATTTGATCCCCGACACTGCAGGTGGTGCCCTAAGCACTTCCAGGAGTGATCTTTGAGCACACAAAGTCAGAGGTAAACCCTGAGTATTGATGGGCGTGGCCTAACTCCACAAAAACAAAACAAAAACACAACCAAAGAGAGGAAGGAGGAATGGATGGAAGGAAGAAAGAAAGGAAAGGAGGGAGGGAGGAATAAGAAAATGTAGAATCAGGGGCCGGAGAGATGGCATGGAGGTAAGGCATTTGCCTTTCATGCAGAAGGACGGTGGTTCAAATCCCAGCATCCCATATGGTCCCCCGAGCCTGCCAGGAGCAATTTCTGAGCACAGAGCCAGGAGTAACCCCTGAGCGCTGCCAAGTGTGACCCCCCAAAAAACCAAAAACAAACAAACAAACAAACAAAAAGAAAGAAAATGTACAATCAGGGCCGGAGAGATAGCATGGAGGTAGGGCATTTGTTTTGCATGCAGAAGGACGGTGGTTCAAATCCCGGCATCCCATATGGTCCCCGAGCCTGCCAGAAGTGATTTCTTAGCATAGATCCTGGAGTAACCCCTGAGCAACGATGGGTGTGACTGGAAACACACACACACACACACACACACACACACACACACACACACACACACACACACACACACAAAAGAAAATGTAGAATCAAGGCTTTGCCCAGTTCAACGGAAATGTACGAAGAAAGAAAATAGTTACCTAGACACTTCAAAGCAGCATATGTTGATAGACATTGTGTGTTTTCGTTTTATATTTGTATAGTATTCTTGGTAAAAGATATAAATCTTCTTAAAAACAACAGGCAAGAGCACTGGAGAAATAATGAAGAGTTTAAGGCAAATGTGTTGTATGTGGGCAACCCCAGTTCAATCCCAAGCATCACCTGGTTCTCTGAGCATTTCTGGTCACAGCCCTCGAGGCCAAAGCACCAGTAGGATGACCTGAGCACTGGCACTGCAGGGCTAAAGTAATACCATATCTTCAGTTCTGTCTTCCTGTGAGCACCACTTGAAAGCACCCCACTTCCAATTTTAAAAAATGATTCGTTGTCACTGGCTGTTAAACCTCATCTATTTCGCATGTGAAGGGAATCTGAGGAGGCCTGATAGGCAGGTAGCACTGTGGTTTGTCTCTACAGGGTCTTTAAGATGAAGTGGAATTTTAGGCTTAGAAACACTTCCACCGTAGACTATGACTTTTAGATAATGAGCTGTTTAATAAAGACACGAGTGTATCTCCATCCAAATGAGGATCCCTCCCGCTCTGAGCCAGACCACAGATGCCAGATATTTACCCCAATCCCATTGCCATTGTTCCAGACACTTTGGGGCTCCCTTGAGAATTTTCCTCAAATCGATGCCACATTATTTGGAATAAGCACAATGGTGACAGATCCTCATTCCAGGGAGCTGGATTTTATTTCTGGAAACAGTCAAAAGGCTTTATGGTGCTTATAGCCAAGTCCGGTGAATAACCAGCTGATTGAGCTGGTAATATTGTTTTGGGTCCAAATGGAAGAATGATGATAGGTCACATGCTCTTCTGGGGCACAGAAACTGTCCCCAAAGGCCATTTCAATGAGGAGGCTCAGTCCTCTCTGTGGGGGTAACAGTGGCACCATCTAGGTAGAAGACCCCCACAGCAAGTCCTTGAGAAGCAGAGGCATCATTTGGGTGGGGGGTTAGAGCATGTTTTTGCTTATAAATAATAGAGACTGATTCTCTAACATATGGGCAAAGGAGATTGACTGGAAAGCTAGAGCAGCTCATTGGTTCACAGCAAGGATGAATAGGATCAGAACAGAAGGTTTCAGAAGGAGCCAAAACCTTCTGAGTCCAGCTCAGGTGCTACTGAGAAAATGACTGAATTCTAGGGATGTTTTTCAGCCTTGCCTTGCTCATCCCAATGCAACAGTGTTAGAAGTGATCAGAGGTGATTCCAAAAGGATGTGCCTCAGTAGTGTGCCTATCTCAGGGATCTATCCCTGGGTACCTGATGGAAGAGTTTCCAGGGAATCCTCTGATCTCTGTGGGATAAGACTATACCAACACCTCAGCAGCATCCCCAAACTGCCTGCAGAGTTGGGATATCGAATCTCCCACAGGAAAGTTAGGTAGACAGTAAGCATCCAAACGTGAGAACTGTGAACTCCAGCTAAAGACATGCTTTTATTATTACCATTTCTGTACTTCTATGTAATAAATAATAAATAATGCATACTATTAATCTTTATTTGTCAGCATTTTTCTCACTGTGTAAAGTACATTGGCCTCATCAGCCATCTCCAATTTCATCAGCTGGTAGAAGCTTTCCCCTTTTTCTTATGCTCCCTAAAAATACCCAGCTCCATAGTCTGACCCAGTGTCTCCAGGGAAAGCAGGCCCTGTCCCTCTCCCTCTGAGAACCAGCTCAGACCCCTGCCTTGTCCTTACGGATCAAGTAGACACTCCCCACTGTCTGCAGGAATGGCTCATTCCTCAGTGGAGGTTGCAACAGTTAGGGCAGGAGTGGGAAGAGCTCTCAGCCAGCCTCAAGGGTCATCTGCCTCTGCAAAGTGCCGAGGGCCACTGTATAGAGTGAATGGGCATGATCCAAGCAAAACCACCCTAGCTGGTGCAGAAATTTCTTTTCCACACTGCATATAGGGGGGCCTGTCACTGACGGAAGCTGGACACACTGGTCTCAGCCCCCTAAAATGCTGCTGATGGGGGCTCTGAAATTCACAGTGCTATAGTGATGGCTGGAACCTAGGCTTTTCTGTCACAGGTTGGGAAGGAGGACAGCTTGCTAATGAGCAGGAGAAGCTCGGTTCACAAGCAGCCTGTCTCCTGACAAGAGAGAGAGATACACACAGCTGGAGCCCCAGACCCTCTACAACTCTCCCTTTCCTAACCTGCCAAACCAGGGCAAGACCCTCATAAGGGCCTGAGCAATAGGACAATGAGTAGGGCACTCATCTTACATGCTGCCAACCCAGGTTTAATCCCCAGCACCCCGTAAGGTTCTCTGAGCCCTGCTAGTAGTTATCCCTGAGCTAAGATCCAGGAGTAAATTCTGAGTGTACCTCCCAAACAAAACAAAACACTTCCTTTGGTGGATTAATCATCGGTACCATCTGAAAATCACCCAGCTTGGTGGGTGTACATGGTTGGAATGCCTGAAGGGCATCTGTAGAGGCCGATTCTGCATAGAGCTAAGCTTTCCGGACTGTGAGATCTCATGGCTCAGTAATTTTCAAAACACTAACTCTGGAACACTCACACAGGACTGCCAGTGTTTTGTTTTGCCAACTAGTGACAATTAAAAAGAAGGAAAGAAAAGTCACAACTACCTTCTCTGGTAGAAACAATATAATTTTAATATCAGAAAAGGAGCAAGAAGGTCAGTCTTAGAATTAAACCCTGTAAAATCAGCTCTTTAAAAGGAGTATTCTTGGTTGTATGAAGAAAATGACATTATCCTTATTTAGATTATTTTTTTTATACAAAAGGACAAAAATATTCTTCCCATGCTGGCCTGATCTAGGAATAGGTCACTGGAAAACAGGCATAGGGGATTAGGAGTTTGGGTTTGGAGTCAAACAGGCCACTCTTCTTTCTTCTTTTTCCTACTTCATTCTTTTTTCTTCCTTTTTCCTTCATCTTCCTTCTTCTAATAGTGTGTACTTAATTTTCTTTTGTTTTACTTATTTAAAATTTTAAATGTATTTTATCTATTTATTTATGTTGTTTTTTTAACTAAAGAAACTTGATTTAAAATTATTGAGAGTTGAGTTTTAGGCAAATCATATTTCAATACCAATCCCACTATCAATGTCAACTCCCATCACCAGCATGGCTATATTCCATCAGCCCCCCCCCCCCACGCACACACTTGACAGGCACATCACAAAGTCAACTTTGCTTCTTAATAACTTCATGATATTTTATCAAGAGAGCAACATTCTGAGGTTCACTGTCCTCCTTTCTAAAAGGGAGACAATTGTACCTCCTTAAATGAAAATCCATGTGCAGAATCTGGTACATAGTAGGTGCCCCTTCAAGGCTCACAATACAGCCTCCCCCAATTGAAGAGAACATGGACAGACTTGCAGAGGTTGAAACTCTTTGAATATCTGTTTTTTTTTGGGGGGGGGCTTGCCCAGTTATGTTCAGGTATTACTCCTAGATCTATGTTCAAGAATCATTCCCAGTCATATTCAGGGATCAAATAGGTTAGCTGCATGCAAAGCATGTGTCTTACCTGCTTTATTATTTCTTCAGTTCTTTTAGTATATTTAAAATAATGAAGAAATGCTAAATTGGTTTGCCAAAACTATTCACATATTTTTTTTAAATATTCACAGTAGAAAAAATATTTGGAGCACATCCACTCATCCAACACATTCCCAACAAATCCAGGAATCTGTCACTCGTGAAAGTGAGTGAGAAGATTATTTGTAAGCCCTGCCACCTTTCAAAAAAGAACCTGGTTAACTCCTTGTGAAACCTCTCTTCTCCAGGATGACCCACAAACCTCTGTCATTTTCTCCTGTCTGGAATTTATCTGGATCGTTTTCTCACACTGCCCTTTAGTTCAGAATTCTGAGCATGCAAATTTTCTTGGAAAACTAGCTGTTGTCTTTGTGCCTCACTGGATCCCAATAGGTTTCAAAAGACTCAAATGAAAGGCTAGACGGGAAGATAAATGGGCACTGAAGAAGACACTTTAAGTAATGGATGCTAGGAAAACTTGTAAAGGGGGAGGGATGTGTGCCCAAGAACTCAGGTGGTGACAGAGGTGTAAAAAACTGTTTTGAGAGGTACCCCTGTGAGCACACCTGCTCATGTGGATAAGTGTATGTGTGTACCTCATTTGGGGGGGGGGCAAAAATGGTGATGCTCAGGGGTTACTCCTGTGTCTGTGCTCAAAAATTGCTCCTGGCTGAGGGGACCATATGGGACACCCAGGGATCGAACCGCGGTCCATCCTGGGTCAGCTGTGTGCAAGGAAAATGCTCTACCGCTGCACCATTGCTCTGGCCCCATATTTTTGACAGAGAATTTCAAAGGGTTGGTTCTTTGTTTATTGCCACCCCCCCCCCCCGACTATCACCACTACCACCATTAGAAGGTCAGCTACAGGAGAGCAGGAGTCATATGCATCCTGACCACCACCTTAGTCTTTTGTGCTGAACACAGGCTGAGCACACAGTAGTGTTCAGGATATATAGCTGGTTAAGTGACTGTATGTCTCATGGTTGTCTGTCGTCTCAGCCCCTGCATCCTGGCAGGGAAAGCAAGTCTGAAATAATAAAGCTGACAGGCCTATATCCAGATGTAGAGATGAGAGGCAGAAAGGCAGGGGGCTGGGGGATCCCAGCTGTGTTTGGACTCTGACTCCTGTTGGGTCTGAAGTTCCCAGCTGCCCTTGTGTCTGTTTCCTTGATGCTCAATTGGACAGATTTTCTTTGAAAATCTGCTACCCAAAATGCCCCCAATATTTCCTCTTTCTAGGGGGTGAGAAGAGGATAGATTAATAGAGGGAAACTGTCAATTGTAATCAAAAGAATTCTAACTAATCTAGTTTATTACCAATGAGACTTGACTGAAAGTAGTACTTGTAGTACTCAGGTGTGTACAGGTAAGACTGACAGGTCTCACAGATTGGTGGAAGGTGACATGGCTAAAAATTATGGCAAAAAACATGGTGGTAGTGGTACTGGTGGTTAACATTAAGACTTTTCCCATTCTCAGACATATCATCAAACTGTGCGTACAGGGTTTTGTTTCATGGGTAGCTCCATGCAATGAAGTGAACTATTCTTCTTGTTCTCTCTACTTTATAGAAGAGGAGATCAAAACTCAGAGAGGTTAGGAAGGTAGCTTGTTTCAAGATTTACAGCAATAGGAAAGGAACTAGAGGTTTTAAAATGTAGGTTTGTATAATTCGGCAACTTTTCTTCTCATCCTAAAAACATTCTGTCTCTTCTCTCATTCTGTGCAATGATCCTTTTCCCATCTCTTGTCTGAGGTCTCTCACTTTCTCTTCTCCTTTCAACAACCCTTCTCTTGGTGATTTGAACCTGTTTTTTTTTTTTAACAGTACATATGAACAAATGTTAAGATTATGGTTTTTAGCTATTTTCAGGTGTTAAAATACCTTTTCAGTGCTAAAAAAACTCCTTATAATAGTAGCTGTAACTTAATGCCTATTGATAATACCTATGCACACATGGATTCTCAGGTGCCTTGTAATAACTCTGTGACCTCTATGTTGGCATTCACTACTTTAAAATATATGGGAGAATCTATATATCCATCCCTCTTACCATTACCTGCTTGGCTTATTACAATATAGGAAAGGCTTATAAATGCTACCATTGAGCTCTTTTTTGTTCACCCTCTGCCTTAAGGCTACTAATTTCTTCTGAAATGTGGTATTTTTGTCCCTCCTTTCATATGTTTAATTATTTAGAGGGCATGAACCATGATACTTAGGTTTTATAGATCACCTCTTGATTATTCAGGGGCTGATTAATTCATGGGATTGCCCAAGTCATGCCCTTCTCTTTGCTATCCCCATTCGTTTTATCATTCTATTTCTTATTAACATCCTTCAGCAAGAATGGACAGTAGAAATGAGAAATGATTCTGGTTGCAAATTATAAATTCTGATAAAAGATTTGGTTGGAGGAAGTTGAAATTCTTCCCCAAAGTAAGAGTCTCTTTAATTCATCAAGCATATTGATTCTCTCTGAGCTCTGTGAAGGCAGAAGTTGCTCTCATTTACTACTAACCTCCAGGGCTCAGCAAGGTGCCTGGCACATGGTAGCCCAACAACACGGAAATTTTAGAATAATGACTAAGAGCTGCCTGTGACAACAGGGGTAAATAAACTTTGCTAGGTGGGACATTGATTTATAGGAAAGAAATAGAATACAAGACAACTATTTTAGCATTGCATGTCTAAAGACAACCCTGTATAAAAACGTTTAAGCAACTGTGTTAAAAATTAATGGCAGAGGAAATATAGATCTAATTAAGAAATGAAAAATGTTCTATGGTGCGATATTGTTCCCCACTGATGGAAAAAGGGAAAGAGAGAGAAAGAGAAACTGGATTTTTTCTCTTGGATCAGATGAGGACTGATCCAAGTAAACTGGTTACTGTTTATCAGGTATTAAGTAAACATAATAACCCTAAACATATTAATAATGATCAGTGAGTGTATGTCAGGTGCTGTGACAAGCAATCTACAAGCCTATCTCCTTTGTCTTTATCACAACCTAGAAAGTAATATTGCTTGATGGGCACCAGAAAGTGTCAGGGTCCCTTAAATATGTCTTTAGATTTCGAGATTTTGGGGCCCAAAATGAGTGAACTTTTTTTTCCATATTCTTATTTTACTTTTTTTAAATTATCTTTATTTAAACACCATGATTACAAATATAATTGTAGTTGTATGATTACAGTCATGTAAAGAACACCCCCCTTCACCAGTGCAGGATTCCAACCACCAATTTCCCAGATCTACCTACTCCCCATCCCACCCACACCTGTACTCGATAAGGCTTTCTTTTTCCTTCATTCATTCACATTGTTATGATAGTTTTCAGTGTAGTCATTTCTCTATCACTCTATGTGGAGAGCTTCATGTCATTAGCTGCACCTACATGGGAAGCTGGGGGGAAGTAAGGGTTGGGACTGAGGCAGTAAAATATTAGAAATGAGCTTTGTAGGGCAGTATCAAGGTCACAATACAAGATGGATATTATGGATATATAGAATATATGTATACAAAACTATCAATATGAAAACAAGGAGAAAAAATTCCAGTGACTGTCCCAACATAAACCAGTGCTAGAACGGCCCGCCCTCCTCCCAGAGCGCATTCCCATTAGTGTAGGGAGAGAAAGGGGGAAAGCCTGTTGACCCCTATAGAGTCCACCTAGACCGGCGCCCAGGGAAAGACTGAAGTCCAGGGGAGAAAAACCCTATACCACCTGGCAAGAGCTGGTCTCCAGAATCAAGGAGGAAACCGGAAGCCAGATGTCAGCCCGCCCTCCTCCCCATGCACCTCCCACTTGGAGTACAGAGGGAGGGGAGAAGCCTGAGGACCACTAAAAGTCCACCTGAACCCACTTCTGGCCATCTGAGCTGACACCCAGGGAAGGCCTGGAGTCAGGGAGAGAAGGCAAGGACAGCTGGGGGCCTGCCAAGCCTCCCAGCACTCCCTAGGCTAGGGAGAAAGGCTCTGGTATGGGGCCTCCCCAAACCCTATACCTGGCAAGAGCTGGTTTTCAGAATCAAAGAGGAAACCGGAATCAAGATGTCTGCCCACCCTCCTCCCCATGCACCTCCCACCTGGAGTACGGAGGGAGGGGGGAAGCCTGAGGACCACTAAGAGTCCACCTGAATCTACTTATGGCCATCTGAGCTGGCACCCAGGGAAGGCCTGAAGTCAGGGGGAAAAGACAAGGATGGCTGGGGGCTTGCCAAGCCTCCCAGCACTCCCCAGGCTAGGGAGAAAAGCTCTGGTATGGGGCCTCCCCAAACCCCATACCTGACAAGAGCTGGTCTTCAGAATCAAAGAGGAAACCGGAAGCCAGATGTCTACCTGCCCTCCTCCCCATGTACCTCCGCCCTGGAGTACGAAGGGAGGGGGGAAGCCTGAGGACCAGTAAGAGTCCACCTGAATCCACTTCTGGCCATCTGAGCTGGCACCCAGGGAAGGCCTGGAGTCAGGGGAAAAAGACAAGGACGGCTGGGGGCCTGCCAAGCCTCCCAGCACTCCCCAGGCTAGGGAGAAAGGCTCTGGTATGGGGCCTCCCCAAACCCTATACCTGGCAAGAGCTGGTCTCCAGAATCAAAGAGGAAACCGGAAGCCCATGTCTACCCGCCCTCCTCCCCATGTACCTCCGCCCTGGAGTACGAAGGGAGGGGGAAAGACTAAGGACCAGTAAGAGTCCACCTGAACCCACTTCTGGCCATCTGAGCTGGCACCCAGGGAAGGCCTGGAGTCAGGGAAAAAAGACAAGGGCAGCTGGGGGCCTGCCAAGCCTCCCAGCACTCAGGCTAAGGATAAGGGCCCCAGTATGGGGCCTCCTCAAACCCTATACATGGCAAGAGCTAGCTGTTTCCTAATTTTTAGATTATTAGAGGAGCCATCTTGATTTCTGTAAATATGGAGGTGTACTGCAAAACTACTCCATTGGGAAGGCTGTATATTGCTTCTTACAATGTGCAGAAATGGAATTGAGGGGTTACAAAATGAGCGCGGCCACGGAGAGTAGTTTCGGGTATGGGTCCTGGAGAGATTACAGTCCTTGGTGTCTGTAGGCTGGCTCAGCAGAAAAGAGACAGAGAGCATGGCCGCTGTTCTTTATACGTCTCTGGGTTCCCAATCACACGGCAGGAATTGGCCCCACCTTCGTTGGGCGGGGACATCTTACCGGGTGTGGGTCCTGGAGAGATTACAGTCCTTGGTATCTGTAGGCTGACTCAGCAGAAAAGAGCATATTCTTATTTTTCAATTATAGATTTTTTCAAAGGAATGTTATATGTTTAGAAAGATAGACAGATTCTAGATACCTTCTTGGAAATTTATTTCACTAGCTCTTGGCTTTTTGCTATTAATGAATTTTCAGAAAAAAAAACTTATAATGAGACTGCTATATTTTTAAAAGTATTATGAATCTATGAAAGCAAAATGGTTTGTAGGTGGGATTGCTCTGGGGTGAGGGTAGATGCTGAAATGATCTAAGGCCTTCCCAACCAGTCCTATGAAGTGCACGGCTGAGAGGAATTGGTGGAATATAGTCTTGACCATAACCTATTGCAGAAGCGTGTTCTATTACAGAGACGCAACTTTAAATTTTTACTTTTGTGTGGTGCTAATGATGGAACCCCCAAGGTCTGACACATACAAGACAAGAGCTCTACCCAACCATCAACACCTACATTTATTCAGAGAACAATTTAAAAGATAATGGAGGAACTACAGTTATAGTTTCAGTAGAATTACAGTATCTTATTTGAAGGGGTATGTGTGTGTGTGTGTGTGTGTGTGTGTGTGTGTGTGTGTTTGTATTTGAACCCTGGCTTTCTTTGGTCTCCTTCTTCTTCTTCTTCCATACTCTGGGTTATCTTGGAGGGAAGGTTATAGATTACTGATAGATTACTGATGAGAAAATATATGTAAAAACATCAAGGTTGGGGGCCGGAGAGATAGCACAGCGGTAGGGTGTTTGCCTTGCATGCAGATGATCCAGGATGGACAGTGTTTTGAATCCCAGCATCCCATATGGTCCTTCATGCCTGCCAGGAGCAATTTCTGAGAGCAGAGCCAAAAGTAAGTCCTGAGTGCCACCAGGTGTGACCCAAAAACAAACAAACAAACAAAAATTAGGGCTGGCATTTAAAAAAACTGGTTGTGAATTCTCAAAAATTTCACTAACCCTCTGTGGATATAGACAGGAACCAGGAAGAGCCACTTCCAGAGGCTCAGTGATACTGTGTAGCATGAAATAATTAACGATGGGGCTGGATGGCGATGGATGGAGGCCTTTGTGCTTAGGCCCCAGCCACGTGGCTTCATCCCCATCCAGCTGGCGAATTCCAGGCCCAGGTAATCGGCGTAATCAAGACTCACTCACATGCAGGCTTTAGGAAGAATCATCTTTATTCAGGCCCTATTCACCACATGTGTGTGGCCTATCTCATAACCTTTTAAGCAATAGTTATTCTTGGCCCTGCATCTAAACTCCTTTCAGCCATCTTTCCTTTGGGCTCCATGCGGCCCCATGATCCAAAAGCCAGGGAGCCGAGCCGGGCCAAGAGAGGAACGGCCAAAGGGCCGAATTCCCTTGGTCCAAGCCTTAACTAACCTTTCCCAGACCCCTCCCAGAAATGGGAGGGGCTCGCAGGTAAGGTTACGCCTACTATCCGGTTCCCAAGACCCCTCCCCGAAATGGGTGGGTCTAGGGTCTCAAATGGGTACACCCACAATACTGTAAGTTCCTTGGAACTACTCAATCAACTAACAATTATTATGATTTAATAAAAGGGAAATGAACACAGGGACATTGGCTTTAATATAAGAGATGATAAAATCTGTGATATCATAGGAATTCCAGAGGGTGAGGGGGAGAACATTATTACTATACCTATGAGTGAAAAGCTGTAATACTCATGGGGAGATGAGGCTGCCAAGCATGCTGATCATGGGCTTAGTATACCCTCTATAGCTCTTATAATATTCTCCTCTATTATTTCTAGACATGCCTTCTCTCTCTTACAACCTAACTAGTTTAAAGTAAGTCATTGCACTTTTGTATTTGAGTGAACACATGTAGTTATTCTCGGGACTTATTTCTGGCTCTGTGCTCAGAAATCACTCTTGGCTATGCTCAGGACCAAAGTGAAGGGGATTGAACCTAGATCAGCCAGATGCAAAGCAAGGACCCTGACCTCCAGACTATCTGAATTTTTATATCTTCCTAAGGCCCAGACACACAGTTATAAACATGGCAGTGGACATGTAGAATTTGTTTATTAAATCGATTGATGTTATTCTTCAGGGTTAGGTCCTTGAGTTACCACTTCCAAGTTTATTATGTTTATTATTTTCATTAACCTCCTGACCTAAGTGCCTCCCTCCATCCACAGGACTCCAGCATATTGCATCTTATTTAATCATTGAACGTAAGCTAACTATATGGTCAGTGTAGGCATACAGATGAGAGAGTGAGGGAGTGAGAGTTCCTGCCTTCAGGGTTTTGGGGTCTAATTTGAGGGCAAAGTTGATAAAGAATTATCAACCAACATGAGTTTATAGTTTAACTAAATACTGTGGTATTTATTGGGTTTAAGTTTCTTTTTCAAGTTAATCCAGCCAGCAAAACTCCTCCAGAAATGTAAGTTAGCATTGATCATAAATTGACAACAGCTCTTATCTATTCTTAGGAATATTTTCTCTGATTAGATATGTAGTCACAATATTTTTGGGGGGCCAGGGATGCTTCCAGCTTGCAAAAGGGCTGTCCTTGTCTGACCTACGAGTCATTATTTTGGGCATTAAATAAGAAAAATGACTCTAGGAAAAAGGAAAGGAGGAAAGGTGTGAAAGTGTTGCCATAACGAAAGGAGGTGCAAGAGGTTCCTAGGTCTGGGGCCTTCAGGGATGGGAACCAGGATTATCTCCTTCTCTCTGAGGTATCACCTTCATCCTCTCAGGTTTCTCCACAGGACAGGGGGAACACAGATATTTGTAGTATTTTTGTGATATATCTTTATAACTTATAATCCAAGAGCAAAGGAAACTTTTCTTTTTAAAATTCATGATGAAATGTCTCAGACTAAGAAAATGATTGGGGGCTAGAGTAAGCCTCACTGTGGGTTGGGCACTTTTCTTAAACACGGCTGACCTAAACCATTCATATGGTCCTCCAAGCCTGCCAGGAGTGATTCCTGAATGCAGATCTAGGAATAACCCTTGAGCATAGCAGGTACACCCCAAAAAACAAAACAAAAATAAAAAATTGATTGGACATCTTAATGTAATAAAGAACTATTAGTGACCCAGAGTAACTTTGGTAACACCTCAGGATTCTGTGATTAGAATATTATCCAACGGAGAGCCTGTGTTCTTCTGAGAAGGCAGAAAGTACTGTGGAGGTCCAAGGAGAAGATCCTGCATCACATTAAGAATGATGTTCTTGGGGCTGGAGAGATAGCATGGAGGTAAGGCGTTTGCCTTTCATGCAGGAGGTCATCGGTTCAAATCCCAGCGTCCCATATGGTCCCCCGTGCCTGCCAGGAGCAATTTCTGAGCATGGAGCCAGGAGTAACCCCTGAGCACTGCCGGGTGTGACCCAAAAACCACACACACACAAAAAAAAGAATGTTGTTCTTGACTAAAAGCCAACTACAATCGTGTTTGCAATCGTGGTGCTTAAATAAAGATATTATATATATATAAAAGAATGATGTGCTTACAGTGTGGTACTATCCTACAGGGTCACTCCCATTCCATGAGAATACTCAATAGCTTCTTCATTCTACTGCCTGCTCATGGTCAGGCTCTTCAGTGACTACAAACTTAAGGCATATCTAAGGATATTGTGAAGTTGTCTACAATCTCATATAGCATGATAACTGTACAACCAACATGGAAAAGTGGCTGCTGAAAGGGGAAAAAGGTCCTTTCGGAAGAATAGAATCATGTATTTTCTTGGTTGCCAGAGCCAAGCACCAGTGACCTTGTATGATACTAACTATGTTGAACTGAACTTTGATCTTGATGCTCCAGTGTTATTTCAGAGAGTCATAGTCCAAGGGGTTGATTGGCTGCTTGAGTGCACGTGACATACTACATAGTCTTCATGCTCTCTCTTTCTCTCTCTTTCATATCCAAGTGCCTTATGCTGTTGAGTTCATTTCTGTTTTGCAAGCATCTCTGAGCAGCTGAGGAGGAAAACTATTAAATATTACTTCCTTTGGCTGTGTAGGCCCTCCAAGTCTACTTTGTAATAAAAAATGAAGCTTTGTGTATCCTAAGCCTATTGACAGTTCCAGATTTCCCTTTCTACCCATATGACAGACTAGATAGTGACCTTACCACTACAAGACAAGTAGTTTCTTGATAAAATAGGTAATTTTTGTTTTACTTTTGTGGTCATATCCAGAAGTACTTGGAGTCTATTCCAAGCTCTGTGATCAAGAGTCACTTATGGGGTGCTTGGGGAAGCCTTGTGGCATGACAAATGGAACCTGGGTCTCTAGCATACAAAACATGTACTTACCTCATTGAATTATCTCTCTGGCTTACTAAAATGGATTTTTAATGTTCACAAGTGATGGAAATCTACACAGATTCCCTTACCCCACAGAAAAGTGAGTCAAATTTAGATCTGGTAATAGGGAGTGGTAAAGAAATGGAAAAGAGGGCTTGAGGAAATAGTAGAGCCCTTGAACTGGCAGTGTGAAAATGGTGCTGAACATTAGAGTCCCACATTATTGCAGAATCTTTGGAGAGAGCTAGTATCCTTATCAATAGAATCTTGCAGCAAAATAAAGAAACAAAAGCAAATTAAAAAATCTGACAGCTAACCTGGATTTGATCTCTATTAACACATATAATCTTCTGAACCTACCAGGAGTGATAACCTGAGCACAGAGCTAGGAGTAAGCCTTGAGCACTGCTAGGTATGGCCCCAAATCAGGTAAACAAAAGTCCTAAAAACTCATTTAACCTTCAAGGATTCCAGATACTGGAATTACCAAAAATGGATTGAGTTTACAGAACAAAGGATGAAATAAGGTGCTTAGTTTGCATATAACTAACACAGATTCAATACCTGCAGTGTTCAGTTACCTAAACACTGTCAGGAGTGATCCCTCAGCATAAAGCCAAGAGTAAGACCTGAGCATAGTGAAGTATGGTGCAAAACAAAATGAAAAAAAAAAAAAGAATAATTAGGAAAATTTGAAAGAGGACCACCTTTGGGGCTAGAATGATAGTACAGAGGTTAAAATACTTCAAGATGCCCATTTTAAGCCCTGACAACACATATGGTTGTCAGAACACTACCAGACATGACTCCTGAGCACATAATCCAGAGTAGCCCATGATCACTGCAGGTGTGGCCCAGTTCCCATTACCCATCTCCCCAAATCAATGAGTAAAAAAAGAACATAAAACTGAGAAATGGAAAACAATTTTGTTCTGTTTTTGGGCCACACCTTGTGGTGCTCAGGGATAACTTCTGACTCTGCACTCAGGTATCACTCTTGAAAGAGTTTGGGGGACCATTTGAGTTGCAAGAAATGAAACTTGGATTAGCTCCAGACCCTAGAAAGCAAATTTTAAAATTAAAATTTAACAGATTAGTGCAACTGAAGAAAGAATTAATAACTTGGACAATATTCCTGAAAAATTATTCATAAGAGACTAGAGATATGGAGTTAAGGTTTTGCCTTGTATGTGGCCAACCCTGGTTCAATCCCTGGCATAGTTTAGTTCCCTGACCACAGTAGCAAACCGAACCATAGAGCCCGGAGTAACTTCTTAGTATAGCTAGATGTGGTTCAAAAAAAAAAATAGAGTAAACTTACTCTTGAGGTGTCATCAAGAGAGACTGGGGATAAAATAATGGGACATATTCAATGATTTAAAGATTAGAATGAGAAAACTTGACACTGAGAAAGTCGTAGAGAAGAGTAGAATGGGCAGACTTAAATGATGGTTATCACCGTGGAAAACAGAATAAAGATTCCTCAAAAATATAGGAACAAAGAGAACATCAATAACATGATCCAGCTACTCCACTTCATTTAGTCACAACATATAAAAACACTAATTCTACAAGATGGCTGTACCCCTGCAGCCAGTAAAGTGTTATTTACAGTAGCCAAGATTGAAAAATAAACTAAATGCCCACCGATGAATAAAAAATTAAAATAGATATGGTATATGCACATGAAAAACTTTCCAGTAATTAAAAAATAGTAAGGTAAAACCTGACCATTTGCAGCATGGGTGAAACTTGAGTCTATTATTGTTAATGAAATAAATCTGACAGAGAATGATAAATACCACTGATTTAAAAATACAAGATTTCTGAAGATTAAGACAAAAAACAGGGGCCGGGCGGTGGCGCTAAAGGTAAGGTGCCTGCCTTGCCTGCGCTAGCCTTGGACGGACCTTGGTTCGATCCCCCGGTGTCCCGTATGGTCCCCCAAGCCAGGAACAACTTCTGAGCACATAGCCAGGAGTAACCCCTGAGCGTTACCGGGTGTGGCCCAAAAACCAAAAAAAAAAAAAAAAAAACCCAAAGAAATAAAACAAAGTATCAGCAAGAAAAACAGCAAAAAGCAATCTTAGAGGATAAGATCAAATGGTTACAAGAAAGAAAGAGAGGGGTGAAGGTAGTAACGAGGTAAAAGGAGTCAATCTAGATTTTTGGTGGTGATGATAATGTAGTACACACAGATGCCAAAATATAAAGCTGTTATACCTGAAACACACAAAACATTATAAATCAATGTTGCTTCAATAAAAGATTCAGGAAGCACAAGCTGTTTTTTTTTTAAAGAGATACACACATATACATAAATCCAAAAGATGAAAAAGTGATAAAGACAAGCGACAGATCACCTACAAGGGGATGATATTACTAATATGAGTCATCTCAGCCGCAAATGGCAGCTGGAAGACAGGGGAAAAATAATGACTGTCAGTCTAAAATTCTGAGTGCAGAAAAATTCCTTCAAGAATGGAGATACAAGTATATTTTTAGACTAAACATAATTTGAAAGTTTATCATTATCTACCTAACATTCAGTAAATAGCTAAAGGAGATAAGAATCGAAATTATCCCAGAAGATCTTTCTGAAATGCAAGAAGGAAAGATGAATAAAACGGTAACAATGGGAATGTATAAAAACCTAGTCTGAAGTTAGACAATAACAATAGTTCTTATAACATGGTTCACAAAGGACAAAGCTAAAATACTATAAAAGACTATGAATGAGGGCCAGATACATAGTACAGTGGGTAAGGTGCTGAATCTTGCATGAAACTGACCCAAGTTTGATCCTGGGCACTGCAATATGGACTTGAGCCTTGCCAAGAGTAAGCCCTGTGCACAGCAAACCTCCCCAGCATCCCAAAATAAAACAAAATACAAAATATGCCAGGAAACATTCTTAAAGTGTGTAATGTTACAGAAGAAACTTAAGGAAACTGTAGTTGGTTAAAATTAGTTAAAAGTACTATTATAAAAGTTCAAAAAAATCTATTAAGGGCCCGGAGAGATAGCACAGCAGTGTTTGCCTTGCAAGCAGCCGATCCAGAACCTAAGGTGGTTGGTTCGAATCCCGGTGTCCCATATGGTCCCCCGTGCCTGCCAGGAGCTATTTCTGAGCAGACAGCCAGGAGTAACCCCTGAGCACTGCCAGATGTGACCCAAAAAAAAAAAATCTATTAAAAGATAGTAAAGAGGGCCCGGAGAGATAGCACAGCGGTGTTTGCCTTGCAAGCAGCCGATCCAGGACCAAAGGTGGTTGGTTCGAATCCTGGTGTCCCATATGGTCCCCCGTGCCTGGAGCTATTTCTGAGCAGACAGCCAGGAGTAACCCCTGAGCAGTGCCAGGTGTGGCCCAAAAAAAAAAAAAAAAAAAAGATAGTAAAGAATTTAAATCTTAAATCAAGAAATGAAATATAGAAATAACTTGTCCCACCTCCTCAAGGAAAAGAAGCCCCCCTTTTCTCAACCTCCATTAAAAATTTAAAGCAACAAAGAAAATATAGCATGGAAAAAAAACACAATTAAAACAAATTCACATATTGAGGCCGGAGAGATAGCACAGCAGTAGGGCATTTACCTTGCATGTGGCCGACCCAGGAGGGACCCAATTCAATTCCCATGTGGTCCCCCAGCCTGCCAGGGGCAGTTTCTTAGTGCAGAGCCAGGGGTAACCCTTGAGCACTGCCAGGTATGACCCAGAAACCAATCAATCACTCAATCAAACAATTAATGCATAAATAAATAAAGTTAAAAAAACCAAATTCAGGGCCGGGCGGTGGCGCTGGAGGTAAGGTGCCTGCCTTGCCTGCGCTAGCCTAGGACGGACCGCGGTTCGATCCCCCGGCATCCCATATGGTCCCCCAAGAAGCCAGGAGCAACTTCTGAGCGCATAGCCAGGAGTAACCCCTGAGCGTCACAGGGTGTGGCCCAAAAAAAAAAACAAAAAACAAAAAACAAAAAAAAAAAAACAAAAACCAAATTCACATATTAGTATTAGTGTTTTCATAAAATGAAAGGAGATTAAGCTTATCAGAAGACAGATATGGTCAAACAGTTGGGGAAAAGACGACAATAACTATATCTATGCTACAGAACAAAAAAAAAAGAAAAATATCCTACATAAGACACAGGACTTGAACAATTTGAAACCAATGCATGGAATAAGATATTTGATAACACTAGCAAAGGAAAGGTGGATAGTTCTAACAATACATAGTTAGGGATAGTTTGGGGGTTTCTTCAAAGTAATACTGGCTCCATTCACCAAGAAAACAAATACTCTAGTTTTGGTGACAGAGAGTCGGGTGGGAGCATGTTCTGCATGTAGAAACCTCACGTGCCACCCTGGCACTACATGTTCCCGGAACATTACCAGCCAGCAGGAGCAACCCCTGAGCACCAAGCCAGGTGTGGGCCAAATTCCTCTTCTCTGGGGCCAAAACAAAACAGACTTCTAATAATGCACCTACTAAAGTAGCCTTTAATACATATGAAAACCACTGAGGATCACAGAAATGCACTAACAAGTCTCTTTATTGTTCCTAGGCAGAAACATGTTTATGAAGATTAGTATGCTTAAAGTAATGGGCATTTATTCATGTCTGATAGTTTTTCCTTCCACCATTTCTAGTATTCTCTGAAGATCTCTGGACCTCAGTTTTCTCACCTGCAAGATGGGGATAATACAATCTACACTGTTTTCTACAGAACTAAGGAGTCCTCAGTGCTAAGACCCACCATTATTCTATTTCCAGGAAAGGAAAAAAACCTGCCAATTTAAGGCAGAAATTGTAGGTCACATCCCAATTTCAGTGATGTGAAAATGGGGGAAACCTGTGATTTAGACTCAGTTATATCCTACAGCTCAGCTGGACAGCTGCGATGGCTAAATAGCTCATCTTAGAAGAGACAGAGTAAGAAAAGCCAGGCAGTGTAACAAAAGCCTGCCCTCCGCCCCTTCACAACTGTAGCCTGCAGCTGAATGGAAACCGGGAGGGCATGGCAAAACCTGAACGTGTGTTTGTTTTTAGTTTCTTCACAGTCGTGTGTGTTTTGCTAGATACCCACACCTCAGAAGTAGCTGCTTTCTTCAAGGGAAAACCATAGCATCTTTGCACGAAAGTGATAAAAAAAAATCAGCCAACAGCATGGGCTGGAGAGATAGTACACCCAGTAAGGTATTTACCTTGCACGTACCCCCTGACCTGGGTTTGATACTCAACATTCCATTTGGCTACCTGATCTTTGGCAAGAGTGATCCCTGAGCACAGAGCCAGGAGTAAGCTCTGGCCATCCCCAGAAATAAAGAACTCAAACACACACAAAAGTAAAGAACTCCCCCTACCCCCAATTAGCCAGCTAATTGTGAGCAGGATTGGGGAGCAGGGACTGTAAGGAACAGAACAAGAGAGGGAGGCAGGGGCCATGTTCCCTGCCATCCAGAGTTGAAGTGTTTGGCTTCTGCCTGAGAGTGAGGTGAGTTGTGCTTGGTCCTGGCGAGAAGGGAGGGCTGAATGGAGGGAAGGGGTCTTCAGTGTGTCTTCCCTTGTAATAGAGGAGCTTTAATTAAGCCCAGGGCATAAGGCAGGCCTGCCAGCCAGCCCACCTCCTTTATAAGTGGGGGAGAAGAAAGGCTTATAAGAAAGTGACCGGAGAAAGGGGTTGTATCTATTTTCCGAATGATGAAAACTCTAACTAAAAGGAGCTTTGCTGTTTTCAGCACAGGCAATTTTAGTGACTTAATTATATTACTATTTTGGAATGCCTTTTTATAAATATTCTTAACTGCTTTGTGAAAATCAGGGTTCTTTTTTTTTTTTTTTTTAATGCTTTAAACAATAAAAACCAAACCAACAAACAGTAAAATCCAAGCACATCTAGAGCTCTTTGATAAGAGAACCTTTTGCCCCCTTGTCACACACACACAAACACACAGATGTGCATGTCCTTCCCAGGGGTCCATCCAAGCACACCCTCCCAACCCTACAGTGACACCCAGTGGGAAGTGCTCTGTGCAGCTCACACCTCCCAGGATTCTTACATCTCACTGCGGGTGCTGGTTACTCACCCAGGAATTATCGGTGGGGGAGTGTTTGTCCCTCCAAGGACAGTGAGATCTTTAAAAGCTGAATTCCCTCTCACTCGGTGTCAAACAGTGAGCTGCAGGGTAAATTCATGTGGATGCTGACTGAGGTACAATTCACTTTAGCACACTAAAACCAAGTGTGCTTTTAAGATTTTTGTCCACTCTGGCATTTGTTCCTGGGACAGGAAGCTGCCTTTGATTAAATATAATACTTTTGTTGGTACATATATATATATATAAACTCAAAAATTGGTTCTGCACTCAAAAATTGATCCTGGGGTCCAGAAAGATAGCACAGTGGTAGGGTGTTTGCCTTGCACACAACAGACTCAGGACAGACAGTGGTTTGAATTCTGGCATCCCATATGGTCCCCCGTGCCTGTCAGAAGCAATTTCTTAGCGCAGAGCCAAGAGTAACCCCTGACTGCCGCCAGGTGTGACCCATAAACAAAACAAAACAAAAAAACAAACAAAAAAATCACTCTTGGAGATGCCAAGGATCCCACTCCTGGGATGCTGGGAATCGAACCCGGGTCCATCCCGGGTCAACCACATACAAGGCAAATACCCTACCACTGTGCTATCACTATGGCCCCTATTTTAATATATTTTTATATATGCTGTTGGTAGCATATTTCTCTTGTTGCAATAGAATCACTAATATAATACTATTAAAATCTCTATAGGTAGGGGCCAGAGCAATAATACAACAGGTAGGGTACTTGACTTGCATGTGGATGAACCAGATTTGATTCCTGAGAACATAGTCCTGAGTGCTGCCAGTTGTGGCCCCAAAACCAAACAAAACCCCCCAAACTTCTAAGGTACTGAATTAATGAATGTTGCCTTTCTGAAAAATGACCAATCTCTGTGAGTTGCAGATTGCTGCCGTAACCACACAGATAGTGCATAAAAAACAATCAGGTAGGTGATCTGACAGTGTTGTGAATTTGGACTCTAATACTGGTCTCACTGTGCTGAAACCAACGTGGTGATTGGCTCTCTGGGTTCATTCCTTCCCCTCCCATTTCTCCTTCCCAAAGGCCAACTATATTCCTCAGCTCATGGTCCCTCCTTGCTCCTTCAAAGATCTCCAAAGCCTGCAATGATGGACTGAGACCCTTCTCATAAATATCAGAAACCCTCTTCTCTGCCTCCCTTCCCCACTATTAAAGACCTGGGATTACACAGAGTTCACTTAGATGATCCAGGATGATCCACATCTAGGTCCTTAACTTCATCATGCCTGCAAAGCTCCTTTTGCCCTGTGTGACATGGTAGCCCATTGGTCTGTGGTCTGAGGATTAGAGAACAGCATCTTTGGGAGGTCATTATCCTTCTACACTCACCATTAACACCAGTGTGTATATGTGCCTGTCATTACTTGGGGCTCCCAGACCTCTGAGCTGTCGAAAGAGCCTGTGAGTGAGTTGAGGTAGAGAGCAGAATTTTTACCATATAGCTTCCCAGAGGGGGGAAGAAAAGTTCAAATGCAGCAATGAGACATCTTTAGAAAATCAGCCATGCTCTACGAAGTAACCTTTTTTATGAAAGTTTGAAGAATGAGTTTTAAAAGCTCTGGCTTTTGTTCAGACTTATATGTCTTGTTAGTACTCAAAATCAGGGGCAGTTCCATGCTTAACCATAGCAGAAACACTGGCATCCCACAATCATGATGACAATGAATCACGGGTTAAGGGTGACCCATTTAAGAAATATATTTTGTCAAGGAAGCTAATACGGAAACCTTTAAGTAGTCTGTCCAAAAAGTTTTGAAGATCTTCCATCCAGTTTAATAGCAGCATTCTCATTTGTGAGGTGAACATAGGCCTTTCCTGGAATCATCAGCTCTAAATTTATAAGATTCAGATCTCGGAGCACATGTGGCTACACACATAGTAGGTATTTGAATATTTGCTGAATTTAACCACCTCAAAGATTGCCTTTTCTTTCTAGCCTAAGGATAAATAGAAAACAATGAAGATTGGAAGTAATTTGGCTTAGTAAGATGTACGGTTCCTTCCTGGCTTTTTTACTTAATAGCATCTATCCTAGAGAACTATTTGCACATATGAATTAGGATATTTGCCCTCACTGTAAGGATGCACTACAGAGTATTGCATGCGGTGGCCACAGATTAGAAACAGTGAGAGTGGCACTTGAGGAGCAGTAAGATGGCTTTAGCTCATTCACATTAAGGAAATGAAAAAATCAAACTAGACATGAATGTCCAAACAATAAACATATCATGTGGTGAAAAAAGCTAATTTAAGAACAAAATATATAAATTAATTCCTCCCCAAGTATATATTTTATAAATTTATGTGTATGTATGTCATAGAAATGTTTATAAGTACAAATATAAAAACTGAAAACAATTGTTCTGGGGATTTGTTCTAAATGGACATAGAGTGGAGTGGTAAAGATTTTTTAATTTTGCCTCTATTTTATAAATTTTTATAAGACATGTTTCATATTAAATTATTTTTAAAAATTAAGAAATAAGGGTTAGAGATAGGTAAGGTATTTTGCCTTGCATGCAGCTAACTCAGGTTTAATCCTAGGACCACATATGGCTCCTCAAACCCCATCAGTGATGACCGTTGAGTGCAGAGTGAAGAGTAAGACTTAAGTGCTACTGGTTTGGCCCTAAAATAAAACAAAACAAGAAGTGTGTTTTCTGTGTGTTATATATTTAGATATTCTATAAATTTAAATATATTTATTTTGAAACTATACCTATAAATATATCTATGAACCACATGTATCAATATATACATTTAAAATTAGTACTGATTAGATTCAATCATAGATAAATGGCCCATTCTTACTATTTATAATAGCAGAAATAACTTTCATGTGATAATCATTATTTTGGTAATTGAATACTATTTGCCTTTTAAATAATTTAACTTTAATAAATTAAAAAAAAAGTTTTCTGACATAGTTACTACAGTTAAGGTGGGGGGACCAGAAACACTGCTTTCCAATATGTAGCTTCCCTTTAACTGAAACCTTTCCAAGTGTGAAGATTGTGTTAAGGTTTTACCAAATGAATGCTCTTTGTGTAGAAAATCAGATCTAAATCGTGATTTGAACTTTACAACCACAACCATCTTTCCATTTGAACAAACTCATGCTGGAAACTGACAGAGTTGGGGCTTTATCTCAGACCTCAGGGGACAGCCCAGGAAATAAAAGCAGCTCTAAAGGAATTGTGCAAGATTGACTCCAACAGGAATTTTTTTCTAGACACCGTGAGGTGTAGATTGGGTGTTTAGTGCCCAGGAAAGAGGGGGAAACCACCAGGTTTTCTATTCGCCGAGGGAACCAGTCCTGAAGAGTCTACGTGGCCAGTGCGTGCACCAACGTCTCCAGGGGTGATCAAATCCTCCCCTGGCCCTGCAGGGAGGAGACTGTCCGCTGACCGCAATCATGCACCTGCCGGCTAGCAGATAAGCCCTCCACATGCAGAGACACTCGCCCAGCTGTGGTGGAAGAGCCGAGCCTGCCCACTCCCTCCCCTGTACCCTCGGAACAAAGGGCGGTCGTTTCTGCTCCTCCCGAGTCAGATGCACACACACGACTTCCATCACAATTAACTGGAGGATCTGAAACACAACACAAACTCGCCAGCCACACGGTCAAAATCAATGTCATCAATACCCAGAACGCGGATACCAAAAGAAGCAAAACAAAGCCAACCTATTCAGAGAGTAAACAGTCAAAGCAACAGGCGCTGGTCAAACCAGACACTACAAGGTCAACAGTACAGAAACAAGTTCAAGTGCAGGGTTTAACTTATAAATTGGAGAACTACCCAGGATCCCCAGAGTCCCCCTAAACCTAAATGCCTTTCAGGGGGCAGGCTAATGAAGAGATCCATAAGATAATACAGAGTGGCTACTGCCAGGAACTGGACTGTAGGTACCCCAGGTAAAAAGCATTCACATTCAATTATTTCTTTTTTAATTTCAATGCCTGCTCCATGCTACTCTTTTAAACAGTCTACAATCAAAGAGAGAAGAAACAGACTTAAATGGGGGTGTGGGGGTGGATGAGTAGAGTAAAAACCAGCGTCAGCAAGGTTGCCAAGGAGTCCACAGGGAATGAAAGGCAGGGCACAGAGCCCAGTGATCATTATTTGAAAGGATGATGACCACTTGGTGCCTATCTTCAAAGGCAATAACAAGACCAAAGTGAATAGAAGTGGTTTAAACTGTAATGGGAGGGATTCAGATTAGTCAGATAGATGCTTGACATAAGTAATTGAGCTGGATTACAAAAAGATCGAGAACATTCCCTTGGAAAGCTGGAAATAAATAGAGCCTCCAGAAGCTAGTAGCATGGCCTGATTGGAAAGCAATGGAGGAAAGGGTGTATGAGACTGAATGACCTCCCAAGGTCCTGATTTAAATATGTCTGTAGAGTCAACCCCTGGTTATCCGGCCCAGAGGAGAAGACAGTGACAAATCATCCTACGCTGAAGATAATAAAAAGTTATATTTGCCTTTGGAATGTATTTTGGTACTTAAATTAGAGCATGTCTTTCGGATGCTCTGAGAATTCACAATGCTTCACCACAGCCACAAAGAAGGCCTGACCTGGAGCTGGGAGGCTGCCCAGTTTCGCCATCCTGTCCTCCACGAAACTCTTGTGCTTTGCTAGGGGAGCAAAACCTTCTTTCAAAAATTAGCTAACTACTTTGATCTCAAACAGGAACTGTCTGGCTCCTCCATTCTCTGGGAGCAGAGAGAAAGGGAACAACCCCAATCTCTGACAGATTCAGGATCGACGCCCAGCATGGCCTGGCCTTGTTTCTAGATAACTCTAGAGTGTTGTGGTATCCACAGTAAGTAGCAAGCTCAAGCAGGCTTAGGTATCTGCTCTAAACTAACTGGTGATGGTCTAACCTCTCTACCCAGAGGACACAAAAGCCAATGCCTTGGATCTCTTGGATAAGAGAAAAAGACTTCATAGGAAAGGGAGCTGAAATGAAGATCAAGTCTTGAAAAGAGAGACAATGGGGTGGGGTGGGGATGGAAGCCTGTTCTTGAGCTCAGGTACCAAGATGAATGGAAGAAATGATCAAGGGGGGCCGGGCGGTGGCGCTGGAGGTAAGGTGCCTGCCTTGCCTGCGCCTAGGACGGACCGCGGTTCGATCCCCCGGCGTCCCATATGGTCCCCCAAGCCAGGAGCGACTTCTGAGCGCACAGCCAGGAGTAACCCCTGAGCGTCACCGGGTGTGGCCCAAAAAAAAAAGAAAAAAGAAAAAGAAAAAAAAAAGAAATGATCAAGGGAAAACTTGATTGAGGGCTGGAGAGACAGTACATTAGGGAAGGTACATGACTTGCATGCAGCTGACCCAGATTCACTCCTTGGCACTCCATATGGTCCCCTGAGAATCTGAATGATTCCTGAGTACTACTGAGGGAATTTCTGAGCACTACCAGGTGTAACACAAAATATGAAAAATAAGAAACAAGGGGCCAGAGAGATAGCACAGTGGTAGGGCATTTGCCTTGCATGTAGAAGGACGGTGGTTCAAATCCCAGCATCCCATATGGATCCCCGAGCCTGCCGGGAGTGATTTCTGAGCATAGAGCCAGGAGTAACCCCTGAGGGCGGCTGGGTTTGACTCAACCCCCCCCACAACAACAACAACAAAAAGAAAAATAAAAAACAAAGTAAGGGGGAATCTTCAGGGGACCTAAGGAGAAGTGAGGAGAGTTGCATTTTGTTCTTGGTCTTCCCAGGGTCTACCAGGAGGCTAATGCCAAAACATTGTGGAAATAGATCCAGGCCTTCCCACTTAGACTGGCAATGGAGACAGGGCTGGCCTGGAAGACCCCTCCCTAGTTCAGGATGACTGAAGATTTCATTTTTGGACATGGCCAAGCCATTCAGAGCCTAGAGACAGTTTAAGTGAATTCTATCCTAGGCAGTATGGCCCTGCCCTCTCAGCACCATAGGCTGCTCACTCTGGCAGGATTGTTCCAACCCTTCCTGTTCCTGTCCTTTCCCATCATACCCTACTCTTCAGCTTTCCCTCAGGTGAGTCCAGTACTGGACTGTCTAGTAGATATGTGGCTAGATCATAAAAATGGAAAAAATTTTGCTCTTAAGTCACAGTGGCCACATTTTAAGTCATATGTGACCAGTGAGTAGATACTCCATGGGCCAGCATCAACATGGGGTGTGATCAGCAGAGAGAGTCCTGGCATAACACTTGTCCCCACTTCTGGGATGTCTGAGATCTATTATCTCTTGGAAGGGAAAGTAAGTAGTACGACCTCCAGGTTCCAAGTGTCTTTCCATCCCTAGGGCTCCTAATTACTGCCTTCAGCAGGGGTAGATTTCCCTGGGCCCACTTTTATAGTAGAAGAAATTGGGGACACATAGGTAAGTCACTTATGTGAGGGTCACAGACACTGTGGTGTGGTGAGAATGAGAGCCAGACCTTCCCATGCCTATGCCCCACTTTCTATAGTCACATATCCTGTCTGTGAAGGCAACAGACCAGTTAACTTGTTAAGAGAAGCCTGGAATGTTCTGGACTCCCAAGCCCAAAGCTGTGGGTCTCTCCCATTAATTGATGGGCTATGTGAAACCTAAAATCTGTTCAATGCAGCTCCAGAGAGAGGAAGCCTGTGGTTCAAACCTTGCCAGGTTCACTTGCAATGCCTGACAAAGGCTAAGCTGGTTACAATCTAGGAGTCCTTAGTTCCTTTCCTTGTATGCTCACATCAGAGTGTTGTGAGGGGATTAAATAAGACAAGTGTGAGAAAGGCTTAGCATAGTGCCTGGCCTATATTAGCACTCCATAAGTAATCATTGTTAATGGTGACTGGCAAGATTGGCAATGCCCTGATGAGGGCCCTGGCTGACAGAGGTTGCAGGACAAGCAGGCATCACAGTGTGCCCATCTGATAGATGGCACATCCGACTCTTGGCAAGACAGGGACTGACTCAAGGTCACGCCACTCGAAAACTCTAGATCTGGGTTGAAACTCAGCTCTGGGGATTTAAAATCTTACACATTTTCCCCCTTTTGCTACACAATGTTGCTTTCTTCTCAAGAGAGAAGGGAGCATGTTCGCTAAGGCGTGGATGAGAGGAAATGCAGCTATCCTTCTTAATTCCCATCTTCCCCTCTCCTTTGAAACAGACAAGTGGTATTTTCTTAGTCTGAAATACCATACACTGCAAAGGTGGCTTTGAACAGGCATTTCTACCATAATTCTCAGTCCTAAGCCCTTCTTCCAGGAGATCTGAGAGCCCCCACACTGAGGAGGGAATAACACCCATGTAAAGAGGCTTAAATTTGAAGAGACGAGAGAGGCTTGAAGTACTGCATTCACTTTCTCCCCAAATTGAAAACCGTTTTGCCCATGTACCCTCCGTGCTAGTTCATTGTTACAGCAAAAGCAAGAACTTGGTATATATGCCACATCCCAACTAAGCCCAGACAAGAATTTTCTGCATGGGAAAGTGTGTTGTTGCCAGCCCCTGAGTTGGGGGGGGGGAGCATTTGTTATTAGCCTCGAGTTTCATCACAACGAAAACTTACTAATGCATATGTCAGACCATTGTGGAGCCACTTACCCTGCCACCACGATCTCAAAGTCCCCATCGTGGTCCACATCAGTGACAGCCACACCATAATTGAGCTGGGTGGGGTTGCTTTCATAGTCAGGAGGCAGCACTGAATTGGTGACTGCAGTGAACATAGGCTCTGTCCGTTGGGAACCTTCCATGGTGGGCAGCAACCATAGCAGTAGCAGGAACAGAAACATTCTGAAGACCTGGAATCCAAAGGTATGAAGGTAACTGAGAGGGAAATCTAATGAGGGGTGGGGGTGCCTTTCCTCCCTGTTTACTTAGGGGCTTTGAAATTCCTAAGCATTATTTGGCCTCTCTAGCTCCCCTCCCATGATGCCTGATCATCCTTATCCACCCAACTCTGCTTTTTCTTTTTCTATTCCTCTTGAACACGTAAGATGCACGTGTTAATTTGTTCATTATGTTTATTATTTATTGTCTGTCTCCCTCTGCGAGAACATAAATTCCACTAGGATAGGGATTTTTGTTTTGTTCATTGACAGAGCCCAGCACATAAAGACGCATAATGCGTGCTTCCTGAATGAGCAGAAGAATGCTTGTGTAGGAAGACACAGACATCTCCCTTACCCTGGGAGTAAGACTGGAGAATACAGAAAATAACAGATGTCACACAGACTGAGGGTAGCGTAAGATCCCACCCCTCCAAGTAACCAGGACTAGAGCAAGAGTAGAGACAGTGAAAGATAATCTTTCTGTGAAACATATCTTGAAGGTCACTGCAGAAAAATCAGGGTCCCCCAGAGTTCTCTGGGGTGGGAAAGAGAGCTTGTTGCTGGCCGTCATCACTTCCAGACCAGGAAGCATTGAGTTAGGGAGTGTATTCCAGCAGGATCTGGCAGGCAGCTCATCATTCATTTGGAGAAATTAAACCATTGCTTGCGTGTTTTATTATAAATTAATTATGTATAATCCATTGTATAATTCATTATTATATTTCTAACATAACTCAGGGTGTTGCCAAGCAGCCTGGGGGCCTTGGGAGCTGGTGGCATGCACCCAGGCCAAGGAAGTGGAAAGACTCCTCCCCTCCATGTGTGAGCAGGGGAGCCACTTAGAACGCTACAGATGGTACCACCCGAAGTCTCTGCCTGCAGGCTGAGACTCAGAACTCACAGAGTGTTCTGGAGGCTCTAATGGAACAAGTCCTGCTGAGGCTGTAGAGGTCTAGTCCCACAAGCAAAGCGAAGCCTTCCTACCTTCAGAAGGTGGCAAACCCCTTACTGATAGAACGTTCTCTACTGGCAGCTGGGAGAAAGGCTGAGTGTGGCTGATGTCTTAATGAGCAGATCTGAAAACTGATTCCCGTATGGGGACCTTCACTGCTGCCAGTAAATGAGCTTGCTCAGGCTCAGGACCCAGAAGAGTGGAAGAAGCCTTTGCACCCGACATGTTCCACATGCCACTCCAGTGTCGTATGGAAAAGACAGGCAGGTCTGTGATTGCAGGACCAAATCTTGGAGAGCTGTCCTGGGAAGGGACTTCTTGTATCCTGCCTCACAGGGCTGACATTGAGCATTGCACGAGAGAGGTCAGTCCAAATTAAAGCTGTCTGAACAAGACAGCCTGCTCCATTGGGCTGTCTAATCACCAAAGACACATACATCACTGAAAGAGTTCAACTGGGCAGGATGTTTGTTTGGATAAAGGAAACTCATACCTAAATTAATGAGCATCTGGTGGGGTAGAGGAGCGAAGCTAAAGAGTTATTTCATAGCCAGGGTAGACATGTTGGAAAATAGCACAGATCTGAAGTTCCCAACACTCTCTATGGTCTGACTTCCACTGGCAAGACAGCAAATGGATTTCAACTTGAGAGCAAATCCAATTGACTGCTGTGGCTTGAAAGAGTATTGCAATCACCTTACAAAGTTGGCAAAGGACATGAACAGGAAAAGTGATGATGGGCATATCATTTTCAAGCCAGCCTGGTTCTCCCAAGAACCACAACTCATATTTTGGGAGGTAGGTCCTATTGGAATTATAAAGCCACTAGTAGCAATTTTTCATCAAATGAGAGTAAGGATAAGAATAAGAATGAGGAAGAAGGGGCCGGAGAGATAGCACAGTGGTAAGGCGTTTGCCTTGCATGCGGAAGGTTGCTGGTTAGAATCCCGGCATCCCATATGGTCCCCCGAGCCTGCCGGGGGCGATTTCTGAGTGTAGAGCCAGGAATAACCCCTGAGCATTGCCAGGTGTGACCCAAAAACCAAAAACCAAAAACCAAAAAAAAAAAAAAATGAGGAAGAAGAATCACAATCTTATCTCTCAATTTGTACCTTTGTAAAGCAAAACTTTACAGGTGTCAAATGCAAAAACAAATAATGGTATCTGTTTCCAAGTAAGTGAAACATGGTTATTAGGAAATTAGACACCTGTGGGCCTGAGCTTTACTTTCTTGGGTGACCTTGGACGTGTCACAGTCCCACTGGTCCTAGCTTTCTTCCTAAATGAGGACCCGAGAATGCATCTCTAAGTATTCTTTCTGGCTAAAATATCCCTTGATGGGTTAAAAGATTTCTGTTGGAGCCTACACCTGGTAATGCTCAGTGATAACTTCCATCTCAGTTCTTAGGGGATCATGTGATGCTGGGGACAAAACTTGGGCTCCAACATGCAATGTGTGTCTTCCAGCCTATTTTCTAGCTCCCAATACATCTCATTTTTAATTAATATTTTAATTGAATCTCCATGAGATACGCAGTTACCAAGTTATTCTTTTCAGTCATACATTTTTTCAACATCCATCCCTTCACCATGTCTCTAGTTTCCCTTCCGTCCTCACCCAGCCTGCCTCTATGGCAGATACTCCCTCCCCCCACATCCCTTCTTCATTTTTGACACTGTAGTTTGCAATATTGTTACTGAAGAGGCATCATGTATATCAATTTACCTCCTTTCAGCACCCAATTCTTGTCCAGTGTTATCATTTCCAACTATCATTTTAGTTTTAGTTCATTTTTTTAAAAGCAAACTTTCAATAGTTTTTCTCCCCAGTTTCTTTGATAAACTTAAGACCAATCTGTGGGGGTTTTATGGGCTTATTGCACATATTTGGAGTAAAATGGCTTTTTGACAGCTTCACAGGGGTCCAGACCAGAGATGAACCTAGAACTTGAGCGTGGACAGAGCAATGGTTGGCTGCACCCAGCAGATGGGGTGATGGAGGGTCAAGGGCACATACATTTTACATTTTAACTGTTTGCCAAAGGTAGCCAGTATACAAACTGGAGACTGTTTACACAGTGCTTCAAAAATTAGACAGGAAGCTGTACTGCTCTTGGATCAATCAGAAAACAGCAATAGAGAAGGGTCAGGAGACAATCTGCTGTCTCAGGGCTAAGCTAAAGGCATCACTGAGCTGCTCCTCTTCATCCTGGCTACTCAGAGGGGTCCTCAGACTGCCAGCCTAATCTTGGGTCTCACCTCATACGCATTTGAACAGTTCAGATGGGTCAAATGCTGGTCAAGGTTGAGATATTGCTCAACACATGCTGTGCACCAAAATTACACGGGAGCTGTAAAAAATACCCTAGTCTGATATGAAAGAGCCAATGATTATTGGGGGGGTTATGACTATAAACCAGATGTGGCAAAAGGGAAAAAGTTAGAGGAAATGGGCTAGCTCTAAAGGTAAAACTTTTGTACACCAAAGTATGCCATCAATAGAGTGAAAAGACAACCCCTGCAATTGGAAAGAATATTTGCAAGTCATCTATTTGATAAAAGATTGTTCTCAAAAATGCACAAAAAACACGAACAAGTCAGTGACAGAAACAACTCAATTCCAGAAAATTCCATGACATTTTTAAAAGAAGGGGTCAGACACTTCTGGAATTTATATGGGGAACTAAAAAATATCCATGAATAGCTAAAACAATCCTTGGGAGGGGAGGAGGATGAATCACTTTTCCATCTTTAAAGTGTACTATAAAGCTATAGTCATTAAAACAGAATGGTACTGGAACAAAGACACACCCTCAGAACAATGGAATAGATTTAAGTATTCTGAGACTGACCACCAGGTATACAACCAATTAATATCTGTTTTTTAATAATATATTTATTTAAGCACCTAAGCATCATGTTTACAAACATGTCTGTAGACAGCCAATTAATTTTTGATAAAGGTACAACAAGTACAAAGTGGAGCTGGAGCAAGGAAAACCTCTTCAATAAATAGTATTGGGAAAACTGGTCAACTATATGCAAACAAAAAAAACCCAAAGACTCAGACCTCTCCTTAACACCATGTGCAAAGGTTAAATCAAAATGTTTAAATCAAAACCAAAATTGATATCAGACATGAAACCCTAAGGTACATAGAGGAAAACATAGGCAAAACACTCCCTGACATCAACGCTAAAGGCATTTTCAAGGATTAAACACCACTGGACAAGCAAGTGGAAGCAGATATAAACAAATGGCACTATGTCAAACTTAGAAGTTTCCATACAAGAAAATAGCGACTAGGATACAAAGGCTACCCACAGAATGAGAGAAACTGTTCACCCAATATCCATTAGATAAGGGGCTAATATCTAAGATATACAAGGTACTGACAAAATTTAACAATAAAATCATCTAATCCAATCAAAAATGGGGAGAAGAAATGAACAGACATTTCCTCAAAGAAGAAATACAAATGGCCAAAAGGCACATAAAAAAATGCTCCTCATCTCTAATAATCAGGACAATGCAAATTAAAATAACAATGAGATATCTCATACCACAAAAACTATCACATATCACACACACACACACACACACACACACAACACACACACAGAAACAAGAATCACCAATGCTGGTGTGGATGCAAAGAGAAAGGGATTCTCATTTTCTGCTAATAGAAATGCAAGCTGGTGGACCAGAGAGATAGCACAGCAATAGGGCATTTGCCTTGCATGCAGCCAACCAGGGAGGGACCCGGTTAGATTCCTGGCATCCCTAGCCTGCCAGGGGCGATTTCTGAGTGCACAGCCAGGAGTAATCCCTGAGCATCTCTGGGTGTGGCCCAAAAATCAACCAATCAATACATAAATAAAGTTTAAAAAAGAAAAGAAATGCAGGCTGATCCAGCCTTTTTTGGGAAACAACATGAATATTCTTCAAAAAAGTAGAAATTGAGCTTTCATATGACCCAGCAATATCACTCCTAGGGATATACTCCAGGAACACATAGACATAATACAAAATGCTTTCTGCACTCCTATGTTCAGTGTAGCACTATTACAATAGCCAGATTCTGGAAACAACAGAGGTGTCTGACAACAAATGAAACTGTGGTACATCTAAACAAAGAAATACTATGCAGTCACTAGGAAAAATTAAGTCATGAAATTTGCCTATTATGCAGAGTGAAATGAGTCAGAGAGAGAGGGATAGACAGAATAATCTCACTCATTTATGGGATATAAGAAAAACCAGAGATAGTATGGTAATATACCCAAAAACAATAGAGACAAGAGTCAGGAGGATTTCCAGCACAGGTTAGATTTCCAGCACTCACAGAGTGGTGAGTGTAGCTAGAATAGAGAAGGGTCTACTAGGACAATGATGGTTAGAACTTATTGCTTGGACAAGAACTTGGTGTTGAAAGGGGAGAAACTAACAGGCAAGGTACCCCTCCATTAACAATAGTGCAAACCACAGAGTCATAAAGGAAAGAGAGGGCAGAGGGAGAAAGACAAAAAGAGAGAGAGAGAGTGAGTGAGAGAGAGAAAAGCAAATAGCCTGCCCTAAAGTAAGGTAGGGGTGAAAAGGGCAGGGGATGGGAGGGAAATGGGAGACATCGATGATGGTGATAAAAAGGGTGCACCGGTGAAGGATGGTGTATATTGTATAACATAAACCCAAAAATGGACACATTTGCAAGCATGGTACTTAAATAAAGCAATAAAAAATTAAAAAAAATAAAGAGGGGCCGGAGCAGTGGTGCAAGCTGTAAGGCATTTGCCTTGCATATACTAGTCTAGGACAGATCCCCTGGTGTCCCATGTGGTCCCCCAAGCCAGGAATGATTTCTGAGTGCATAGCCAGGAATAACTCCTGAGCGTCACCAGGTGTGGCCCAAAAAACAAAATAAATAAATGAATAAATAAAAAATAAAAAAAGAAACAACTCAATTCCAAATAGACAAAAAATTTGAATAGACATTTATCCCAAGAATATATATGAGTGGCTGGTTAATATATGAAAAGATGTTCAACACTGTCACCCCACCTCCATCTTCTGCATAACCTTACCTGATAGTAAGACCAGCCCATTTCTGGAAGGGGTCTTTGGAAGGTAACAAAAGGATTGTCTCAGGGGTAGGAAAGGGATTTGATTGAAGGTGGGAGAGAGATTCAGCAAGAGAGAAGCACAAGAAGTGCTGGCAGGATGGAGAATTATGAGAGACAAGTTTGAGTGCAGGGCTGACTATGGAACCAGCGTAAAAGGTTTAAGCATAGGCCACACATGGTGGCTAGGGCCTTGAATAAAAGCTTCATGTCTCCTGAAACCTGATTTCTGTGAAACTTTTCCTCACTGCTACCCTGAACCCTCAGGCTGGAGAGAGTTTCAGGCATGTGGACCTGGCTGGCAGAGAAAGGCCTCCATCCCTCCATCTCACCATCATCCACCTCCATCCTGGACTGTATAATTAATGTTATTCAACACAACACCACTAACCATTAGGGATATACAGATCCAAGCTACAGTGAGATAAATAATGTCTGCTGAACAACAGCAAAATCTAGAAAGTTGTGATTGCTGGTGAAGATGTAAAGACTTGGGACCTTGAAAATTGTTCAAAGAAAATAAAATAGTGCAGCTACTGTGCAGAACTGCTTTGCAGCCTCAAAATATCTGAAATGCAATTACATGCAATCTAACAATTCTACTGGGGGGAGGAGACTGTCTCCCAAAGAACCATGGGGTTGAGAATATGGCTCAGTGCTAGAACACGTACTTGAATGCCCGAGATTAGTCCCCAGCTCTGCAAAATAGGATAAAAAACAAAAAACAAAACAAAAAAAAACCCAATGTCCCCTGCCCCCTTTCAAGGGGAGGGTGTAGACTGTTGAATGGATAAACAAAATGTGGGATTTGCATATGGCAGAAAGGGTAGTTGCCAGGGCAGATGGAAAAGGAATACAGGGGGTTAGAGCTGACGGGATATAGTGTTTCAGTTTGGGAAGATGAAATAGTTCTGGAAGTAAATGGGAGTGATGGGAGTGACCGCTACACAAGAATGGAAATGCATTTCATAGTACTTTGAAAGATGTAATTTATATTATCAGTTCATAAATGGTTGAAATGTAATTTGGTTCAAATGTTAAATTTAGGTTACAATATTTTCCACAAAAAAGAGCACTTTGATGCCGGGGTCTCACCCCAAAGTATCTTCATTTAGTTTGAATACGGAAGAGACATCTGATTTAAAAACTCCCCATGTGACTCTAATGTGTTGCGGAATTTGAGAAACACTGTTCTATATCAGTGCCTCTCAAAGTCGAACGTACACGGCAATCTCCGGGTGATTTGTTAAAATGCAGCTTCTGATTCAACTGGACAGGAAAGCCCAAGAGTCTATATTTCTAACAAGTTCCCAGGTTCTGCTGATGTTGCTAGTCCACAAATGACAGTGAATAACAAGTTTCTATACAATCACTTCCGGAAGTAAGAAACCAGGCTATTATGGTACATAGCAAAGGTGTGAGATTAGTTCCAGAGCCTTTTCCTTTGTCTCTAGAGTTAAAGGGTTGAAATCAACTTGGGAGGTCCCAAGGGTTGCAGTTTCAGTCTATCATGCTGCTCTCAAACTGGGCCTCTCTTCAGCTAAACATCAAATGGCCACAGCTGATAGGGAGTGACAAAGGGATTCTGATTCTAATGTTTGCAAAGAAGTGAAAAGAGAGTGCAAAGAAGGTTGCAACCAGAGCAAGTGAGATCAAGGAGAGGAGAGAGTGCAAACATGGAAAGTCAAAGTCCAGAGAAAATGGAGTCTGGAAGGCCAAATGCAGGCACTAAGAGAGAGGTATGCAAGGTGTGTGCCAAAGTCATGAAAACACCTGTCATTAGTAGGTGCTCAATTCATATCAGTTAAATGAAAGAACCTGCCTGAGTGAGAGTGGGAATCAGCAACCTTTCTGGCAACCAATCACACAGCTACTTTGAAAGTACCTTTTCCCTCAAAGCAATACTTCTCAAATGGTAACATGCCTATTAATTCAACTGAGGATTTTGTAAAAGCAGGTTTGGATTTTGTGAATCCGTTGGGTGGGGGTATAATTCAGCATCTATAAGGAGAATATGCTGCCTAGTAGGTTGCTGCTATGCAGAACCTGCTCAACAGCAAAGCTCTCCACCCTTGCTGCCCCCCAAAATCAAATCACTTGAGTATTTAGAGACAAGTTGCTGCCAAAACCCTTTACCTGCTTTCTACTCTAATTGGCTAGGATAGGATATCTTTGGGCGCTTCCTAGATGACTTGTTTGGCCAGCCTGGAAGAGAACCTCCATTGAGAACCCTAGTTATGAAAGTCAGCTGTCATCTGACCTGAAGTAAAAAATATTTCTAATACTCAAATTCATCATCTGCTTGTTGAATTATATGTGGAAAATCTATTTATTAAGAGAGTATGGAAGGAGGGGAGTCAGGATGCAGAGTTTCAGGAAGAAAGCAAAGTGGACTGGGATTGACTCCAGCAAAGGAACAGGGAGTGCCCAGGTGACCTCACAGTTCACATGGTGACTTCAGGAGACTCACCATCCCATTGCTAAAAACATCTGAATCTTTGGGGGAGAATGTGGAGAAAGGTCAAAAACAATTAAAAGAAGGTTGAACTGATTTTGTCTGGGAATATATGTGGATTGGCTCCCTCCATGTGTCTGAGCAGTGAAGCAGCCCTCAGAGGCAGGGCGACGCCAAGGAACGGGTAGTGCAAGTCCTTGGACAACCTGGGACCATGAAGTCCTAAGAGGCAGGTTAGATGTCAAAGCAGAACTTGAGCAGAGATAGCCCAGGGCTGAGTCAGTTCCAAGGCTTTCTAAGGAATATACCTGAGGAGGAGGGAGAGGCCAGAGACTGCTCCTGCAGGAAAGAGAGAGGTGATCGCTGCAGGGAGAGGGCAAGGGCTGCTTCTGCAGGGGAGGAAGCAACTGTCCCTCGGGGGGGGGGGGGGGAGGGGAGGGGCTGTAATTGCAGGGGAGGAGAAGAAAGAAGAGAGGGACAATTCCTGCAGGAGAGGGGAGGGAAGACAAAGACATGGGCTGCTACTGCAGGGGAGAAGAGGGGAGGGAGGGGCTGGAAAGATTCTTACCAAGGAGAGTGGGCAAGACTGTTTCAGGCAATGAGAGCTGTTGTGTGATAAAGATTTCTTAACAATGCTCTCTAAGCAACCTGTTGGAACAGTCTTCATGAAGAAATGAAAGAAAAGGAAAAAAGGAAAGATAAACAAATGAATAAGCCACAGCCTGAAGTTAGGGACTTCATGGAGTATCAGATCCATCAGAAACCCTCTGGAGACTTCCGAATGTTTCTGGGCCTTACCCATCTGCAGTGACCTAGGAAGGGAGGCTTTCAGGTAAGTGGGGTGGAGGTAGCAGACAGGGCATAGAAAGTGCTATGGTTAGAGATTCTTTAGACATCGACTGTGGGTCACATGCCGCTAAACTCAGTTTTCTGTGGTCTTGGGACTTTGCTGAATTGGGTCTGAAAACTGGTAACCAAGCAACCTTGGTCGTGATATGGGGTCAGGCAGCTGTGGGGAGATGCTTCCAGGGCAATTTCCAGGACAAGCAGTTCTTTAGCAATTATCCATGAGCCGAGGACACCATCCTGAGCACATACAAAAGTGAGAGCCTCAAATGTTTCAGATGTCCTGAAGGAACAGGGAGCAAGGAACTGCTCCAGAAGGCGGGGTAGTGGGAGAGGGCCATGGGGGCTACAGCCTCTAAGGCACCCAGCAGGCACCAGCACCAGGGACTGAGTTCCAGTCCTGTACCACATGCCCCACACCCAGTGTTGGTGGGTGAATTCCTGATGATCCCCCCAGCACCTCTAAATGAATAAGGAAGCAAAAACATGTAGTACTATAGACATCAATGCTGCTGGGTGTAAGCCCATGTATTTAACACTAAACAGAGGAGCTCAGACCCTCACAGGGATGTCCTCCACAAGGAGGGCTATAGGGAACCAGCCTCCACATCTGCATTCAGGGGAGCTGTGAGGGAGAGGAGGAGGAACAGGTAGAGCTCCCTTGGAGGACAGGAAGACTAGGGTAGGGGAGAGTGCTCAGAGAGAGATGGAAAACAGGAGAGGAAAGGGCAGAGAATAGGCTCCTCTAAGGTCCAAGACCCCTGGATACCTGACCTGCTCCACTTGTGGGGTCAGAGTTGGACAAAGCCCCCAAAGCTAGTTTCCCAGCAAAAGACCTGCTATAGGAGGAGAGAACAGTGCTAGGGCTTTGGGGTTGCCAGTGGTTTAGCAGCCTGGCACCTTCTCCAGGACATTGTGGCCCATTACAGCCCAGACGGGTGCTGATGGAACTGCCCAACATTCTGCCATGCCCAGAACAGTCCTTACAATAAGTTCCAGTGTCACAGTGTGAAGGTGAGGCAGTCATGGGGGTCCTGGTTTCTCCTTCCTCCTACAGAACCCTCTGGGCTAGGGGACACACTCACCAGAGAGGAGATTTGGGAAGAACTGGACTAAAGAAATCTTTTTCCTTTTTTTGGGGGGTGGTGGTTCACATCTGGCCATGTTCAAGGCTATTTTCTACTCTGGAGTTGGGGTGACTCCTGGCTGTGCTCAGGGAACCACATGTGGTACAGGAGATAGAACCCCTGTCTCCTATTGGCACAGCTTGTATTGAACTGCAGCCAGTCTGTCCTGGTCTGCAGGACTCATCCCTGCCAGTGAGCTTGTCCCTTTGAGAAGGTGCATGGAAGGGCAGGCACCTCAGTGAGCCTCCAGGAGACCTCAGCCCTTGCAACCCTCCCCTCCACACACACCATCTGCAGCTGTGTCTGCAGTGATGCTCATGAACCGCCACCTGGCTGCGCCCTGTCAGACAAGATTTGAGTAGGAATGTGGGTGCTAGTCCTTGCAAACCCATCACTGCTCTGGTTGGACTCTGGCTGCGTTCGGGTTTCCTGGCTTTCCTTGCTCCTATGGCCACTGCTGGGGGAGTCTCCCAGGCTGTCCATCTTCATGTCCCTTTCTCCTTCACCTGAACAACAGTCTGACTTGCTGACTGCACCCTGACTCTTGCTTTTTTCCACTGCTTCTCTCAGCAGTCTCCCCCTCAATCCCAGAGCTGATCATGACTAATTAAGGACCCTGTACATGAGACAGAGTTTCTCGCCTGCTAGGTGCCACACTGCACTAACCCTTTCCAGAAGGGGTCACAATTTTCATAGTACCCTTAAGAAGTAGAGCCTACTATTGACCTGTTTCTCAGTGAGAAAACTAAGGCACAGGGAGGGTAAGTAATGTGCTAAAGGTGACAGTCAGTACACAGCAGAGTCAGGAATTGTGCCTAAGCCGATGGACTCCACCATCTTTCTGAGAAATGACACTTGTTTTTTTCAAGACACCAACCAAGGCTGTCTTCAATCAAGAGGAACAAGAGTTCTGCCTGGGGAAGGCAGAAGCAAATGGGTGTGGGAGCTGGTGAGGAGACCAGGCTGGGCAGCCACAGCATGGCAGCAAACTGGTCTGTGTGGCCCAGTGAGTGCTGTGTGACTGGACCACAGCAAGGGGGCAGCATGACTAGCACAGAGGAATCTGAAAAAGATTGTGCAGGCTTGTTGAGCAAGGGGAACCCAATGCAGGAGAGAGTATGATGGCTAGGGGCATGTTTTTGGAACAACACTGAGGAAGGATATAAGGATCCTTGGAGAGAAGGAAGGCGGGGCCGGAAGTCAAGAGTCCTAGAAGGATGCCCAAGAGGCAGAGGAAGCTGGAGGCTGTCCCTGATTCACTCTTTGGATATTCTGGTGCACCTACCCTGTGTCTGTGTTTTCAGCACTGGGAAACAGCTGTGACCATAATTAAGCCCAGGCCCAGGGGAGTGCATCCTAATTCTCAGCCATCCATGGTTCTCTGGCTATTCCTAGCCTCAGTCCTCTGCACTATCCAGTAGAAGCCAAACTCCAGACTTCCACACCTTCCTCTCTCCCAGAAGCACAGGTACCTTCTCCCAGATACTGCAGGGCCCTCCAGATACTGCCTGCAGCAGTGCTCAGAGAGAACACTTGGTCCCACTGCAGGAAAAAGGCAGACAGAGACTCAAGGGACCAAGGCAGGCGGTGCCATCGAGACTAGCAGACTAATGAAATGCTGTTTCTGAAGTGAGAGGACAAATGAAGTCTCGGAGCCCCCTGCACGGGGCAGAGCAGTTCCTTAATAAGTATTATTAACTGCTCAGGTTTCCAGACCCGGAGGTTGGGAAATGAGACAAGATGAGGCGTGCTGAGTGCAGAGCACGGTGCCTGGCAGACAGAGTCCACGAGGGGCATGGTTGTGAGCATGACAATCATGCTGCTAACGGCTGCTGATAAATGCTTCTAGGATGACCCTCCATATCCCAGAGATGGAGTCCAGCCCAGTGTGTGCTTCCCTTCCGGAAGCACTTGTCAAATGTTGAATGGAAGGGGAGGGACTGTAAGACTTTGAGGAATAGGCTTCCCTCTGTTAACTAATGCATCTAGGGACTGAGCAGAGTGCTTTGACTTCTTATTTACAACTGTTCAACCCTAGAATTCCTTCACTGACTGCAAGTTTACACATTCATTCCTCAAACATCTAGGAGATGTTTAGGAGCTAGGTTGGAAATGATACCTAAGATCTGAGTCCTGACTTCAAGATGCTTCTAATCTCAGACACAGTCCAGGGCAGAGTCCAGATATGGCCTGCAAAAGGGAGGAGTAAACTGGGATTGCATGTGGGAAAGTTTCTGTGGAGAAGAGAAATCTGGCTTTTAACCAGGGCTGGATTCCAGGAAGCTGCCATCTATAAATCAATGAATGGATGTGACCCAGCTTGGCGCTATCCTGCAGTATTTGGGTGTGTGGACAGAGGAGCAGGAAGATGGGGGAAAGTATTGTGTGCAGGCAGCTGTGAGGCAGCTGGATATCTGGATTGTTTCTGAAAGTGAGTGTCACACTAGGAATGGACCTCAGGTGAGTGGACTAAGGGCTGGGGCAGTAGGATACTGGATTACCTCCAAAGTTCTTTTCCTTAAGAGTCTATGGGTCAGGATTTTTGTTTTGTTTTCTAAATCATTTAAAACACATTAGTAGACCTAGCTATTTAAAAGCATCCTCGGGGAACAATGATTCATTCCCTGTTCTGTCTTCAGTGGAAATCCTATTGGCTGTCTATTCTGTCAGCTTTGAGCAGCAAGGTAAGTCTGGGCTGAACTTCCTCAGGGTAGGAGCAGAAAAAGGAGAAACCTGACCTTGCCTCAGGTTCAGAGCTGGCCCTCTTGGGTAGGATCTGTCTGGGGCCCTCACACTTGTGATCACAACACTTTAAAGGGCCATAGAGTTTTCAGGCCAAGTCTGAAAGTGAGACTGGTGTCACTGAGGCAGGCTAACTGGGATGGCCATTTTCACCCCAGTGCTATCCGTGCCATAAATGATCACTGTTCACTTCTCATTTCTTCCCTCCCTGCACCCATTGTGCTTGACACATGTTTATCAGAGCCCAGAACTAAAGAAACAAGGGTCTCTCCCCATTCAAGAAAGGATTTCTCCACTTGCCAAAGCCTCTATCTGCACTCAACTACTCAGATGAATGGTATATATAAGACAAGGCGGCTGTTGGGGATCTAAAGGATCACTCAACCTCTCTGATTACAGGACACAACTCCAGGAGCTGGGCCCCAGCCCTGGCATACTGGGTGTTTACAGCAGGCCCAGGGATGAGCATTCTGGGATGACACGCCCCCTCGGAGGGAAGAGTAGGGATTAACATTGGTCCTCTACAAAGTTCTAAGTAACTTTCCACCTCTAATTCCCTGACTAAGGCCAGGTCTCAGGAGAAAAATACCACCCCAGGGGCTGTGAGATGGCTCCAAGGGCTGGACTCATGCTTTCCATGCAGGAACACTGGGACCAATCTCTAGCGCCTCTTGTACCCCCCACCACTTGTGGGAGCATCCCCCAAATACTGAGCATTGGTAGATGTGGTACAAACAATAAAAATCCAGAGTCAGTCTGCCCCTGCCTATCCCAGGAGAGTTCCTTAGCATGTGCGGAGATGAGGGGCTCCCAGCTCCTCTTCTGAAGGTTGTGCCAGAATTTGCATAGCAGGAAGATCCCTGAAAGGAGGGTGGGCCAGCAAGGAGAGAAATCTCTCTTGGGGGTTGCTCTCCAGGTAAGTGGGAGCAGCTTTTCAGAGGAGTCCTGCTGTCCCTTTTCCAGCCAGCGGGATGCCTGTGCTCAGCATCAGATTCCAGTGACCTTGTCACTGAGCTTGTCAGCTACAAATAAAGATAAAAGTCATGGCAACAACGGGGAGGGTCTGGGTCCTGTCCCACCCCAGATTCATCTATGGCTAATTAAAGCCATACATCAAGCCCTCTTGGTAGAGATCTTTAAGTAAGTGTCTGTTAAGTAAACAAGGTTTTACTAATTAATGACACCCCCTCCCAGCTCTGCACTCAGGTTCTTTCTGTAAGCCCCAGCACTGGTACAGCAGGAAAGGATAGAAGAGGAGCCACCTCCCTTCCCAGAGGGACAGAAAACAGGCCCCGCTGCCTGTCATTTGTGAAGCTTCAGTTTCTCCTCCGGATGTTGATCAGATTCCCTGAGCTGGAACCAACTCACAGGGATGGAGCCCTGGATACTTTCCAAGAAGAAAGCTCTGTCTTCTAAAGAACTCAACAGGATTTCTTTCAAGGAAAATCTGTCTTTATTATTTTAAAGTGCCCGGGGTTTCTGAAGGGCAAATAACTTTGGAACTTTTCAAGATGATATGATATGCTTAGAATTTGCTAAGATCATCCTCTCCCAATTGCAACCCCAAATACTCATAAAGCCTGGGGGTGGGGGAGCCACGTACCCGACGTTATACAATGAGTCAGTGGCAGAACCCGAAATAGAACTCCTCAACTCCCTAATCCCTAATAATAGCAATATTAATAATAGTCTTTTTATGATTTCTAAGTGTTTTCATGCTCACATGTAATTGTCACAAGATTTTTTGGGGAGTATTGGTCAGTCAGTCTCAGAAAAGAGCAGATCTGAATTCCAGCTTTGCCCGTCTGCTATTGGTGCACCTCTGGCTAGTTTCTTCACCTTTCTGATCCTGTGGTCCTCAGCTGAGGATCAGTAAAGCTGCAGGAGAATGCTTCTAAAATCCCCGCTATCTTGGTCCTGCGGGCATTCTTTATCTGATGCCCTAAGTTTTCTTAACACTGAACCTTCCGGAGGGTTCAGTGGGCCGAAGTTCATGTTTTGCATGCAGGAAGCTGGGTTCAGACCCTGGCACTACATGGTTCCCTGGCCAGGAATGATCCTGAGCTTAATACCAGGAGCTTCTTTGGACACCACTGGCAAGACCTCCAAAACCCCAAATAGAGCCATGGTACTATTGCTAATTTCAGCCTGGCAACTGTTAGTTGGGGGACGGCCACACATTGCAAAATATTTAGCTCTATCTAATGGCTAAATGGCTCTGGGGATGTCAGAAGCATCTGTACCCCACCCCTCACTCCACTGTCATAATCAAAGATGACTGTGATTTGGGGCAGGACTAGTAATGCCTCTGGGTTCACCCAGTCTCAAAGGTCAAGAACAAGAGTGGTCTGTGGACGAGGCCTCTTCTCCTCTAGACCCTCTGGCCTGTCTACATACTTTGCCAAGAAAGCCTTTTGGTCCTCACCGCTGCTTTGTGTTTCCAAAATGCCTTAAGTGGGCCAGGAGTGTCTGGTGTGATGGTGAAGCAGCTGATCCTATACTTTCTCCTAAGGAGAGTTCACAGGTGCTGGTCCCCTCAGCAACTAGCCAGACTCCCCAGAAATCCCACACAGCACCCCAGCTGGCCTGGCAGTCTCTATCTGCAGCCTGCAGGAGGCTCAGGGAGCACGAATTTGTCAGCGCTCTTAAATCATGGCCTTCTCCCGGCACAAGGATTCTTCCTGAGGAATCAATAGCTCAGGGCCTTCCATCACACTCAGAATTATCCTGGGACCTGTAAAATTTCTTTTCCCCAAGCATGGCAGAACCCCAAAATGAAAAGCTCAAGGTAGGAGAGGAAAGAAGGCCAGGAGGGAATCATGCCAAGGCCTCGTCTACCAGTGCCAGCAAGATTATGGACAACAGAACTGGCCTATGGACCTGGCTTGTGTGAAATCAGAAGTATGTCTGGGGGCACCTAGTCCTCCCCACAGAGCCTTGCATGCCTCTGACCAACACTGTTCAACACCATCTGTTTACTGGGAGCTGTATGAGCTGACCTTAGTGGATACTGGTCAGCTTCACTTGACACAGGGGCAAACTGCTCACCTGCATGGCCCCAAATCTACCAGACAGAAGAGAGGTAGCTGGACACTAGGCCAGGTGGGGCAGCCCTCCCAGGGAGAGAGAGGCTGGGTGAGGGCCAACCATATTGGAATACTAGAAGGCACAAAACAAAAGAATTCAGAATTCTTGCTTTCTCAGTATCTCATACCACTACTCAAACTCTTACCTTTTTTGCACAAAAGACCCAAAGGACTGAATGGCAACTCTTATTCATCCTTTCCTCCTGACCCTACTAGAAATGGACCAAGCCTCAAGAATGCAGACACATTTCTTCAGCGAGTTCTGTGTGCTGATAGGGACCGCAAATGTAGGAAAGAGAGAACATGGAGAGGAGACACTTCCAGCATCTTCCCTAGCAACAAGCATCCCTAGGGCAAGCCTGAGGGACAGAGAGGCATCACCTGGCAGCACGAGTTCATCCTGAGGGTCACTGCCTATAAGGCTGTGCTCTGAAGGGACCCAGAGGAGCTCCAAGCAGTGTGCAAAAGGAGGGAGGGGAGAGGAAGCAGGAGGCAGTCTGCAGGCCACTCAGCAAACCTTCTTAGCAGGCCCAGCTCAGATATCAACATCCAGAACAGAGAGAGGGCAGAGGAGAGGGTGGCATCACCAACAAGACCAAGCATGAGGATTGGGCAAAAATAGAACTTCCTAGCATGCTGACCTTGAGCTGGGAGCAACAAGGATGGGGAAAGGGGCCAAGACTGGTCAGGAACATCCTCTTCCTCACCGGAATCTCAGTGTTGGAAGCCCCACCCGAAGTGGCGTGTCTGTGGGTTAGAGAGAACCTTAGTCCTGCATCCCTAAGCTGGACAGAGGCAGAGCTCTGGGCTGAGATCCCCCACTCTGGAGAGAGAATGACACTGCTGACACCTGCATGTGTAGACAAAACCTGGCACCACATTGCTCTGACTTAACACAAAGAAACCCCAACTTACTTGGCTTTGCAGATTTTCAGAAAACCACTCAATGCCTCCACCGCCCCCATTGCATTTCTGCCACCCTCTGTGTCATCTCAGCATCCATCTCCAGGGGGTGCTTGGGAAATCCTGTACTAAAAGATCACTGGGGTCATACGGCAAGGATGTGTGGGGGAGAGAGTAATTAGACATTTCTATCATCTAATAATTATTATCAGCTAATAATATTAGGTGGCTTTGATCATCAAATAATTGTTAGAAACTGATGTGTTCCTCACCTCCTCGGTCTGAACCAAATCTCTCCCAATTTCTCTCTATCTGACGAGTCAATATGAGCCAGTCATTATGAGGACCTTCTCTGCAGAGGACTCTTAACCACTGCACAGCCCAGAGGAGGCAGGTGTGAAGCAGAACAAGTTCTGAGCAGAGAACTGGGAAGCAGACCATGACCTGGTCTTGTTCCAATGAACCTCAAATAAGTGAACCTCAGATAAGTGGCCTGTGTTTATCAGGCTTGTTTTCTCATCTACATTAAGCCGTGTGGGAGCGATGGTGTGGGAGTGAGTAGGAATAGAGGCTTTTCAGGAACTCCTTCTAGTAGTTCTAATGTTCTTGAGCTCTATGAGCCTCTAATGGGCTCAAAGCACACACCAGCATCAAGCACAAAGGCATGATTTCAGAGAGCAGGTGGTGCCAAGTGTCCCTTGGAATGTTGGACTTGCGTGTACCTTGCTAAGTCTAAGGGACCACATGAGGTCTTGAGTGTGTGTTTCAGAAAAGATCCAACCATGAAGGCAATGGCTGAAAGCTAAAGCCTGAGATGCACATAAAGTGTTAAGTTACTCTGGTCAGTGAAGGGCAAGAAGTGAGTCAGTGGTCCTGAGCTGTGGGTGCCTTTGGCGCCCCCTTCTGGACACCAAGGTGGCTGTTCTGTGTCAGCAGGTGGCAGGGATGATTTGGAAGCAGTAGGAGAGGATAAAGGACTCACACAGCTTTTAATAAGACTATCTTTCTGGCCACTGGTCCTCAGACCTTAAAATTCCATACTCCACTCCCTAGAACCGCATTCACTGGGGTCCAAAGATGTGGCATCTTAAGCAAACACTAGGGTGACAAGTAATAAACATCAAGTTTCGAAACACCAGGTGCAGCCCAGATGGAAAGAAGTGAAGGAAGAGCAAGACGCAGGTAAGGTAGTTCTCTGTACAAATCCCCAGTGGTAAGAAGGTCTTGGGAAATGCAGCGGAAAACGTTGACTGCAGGCAGAGGATGGAGCTGAGGTTTGATGTCTGGGCTGAGAGGCCATATAAAAAAAATCTTCAGGCTATAAAGCAGCTACCCAAGGAGTTCAAAATACTCACTAATGTTCAAGGATGAGATACAAGCTAAAGATATTAGCTGAACCTTAGCAGCTGCAAAGATGGTAACATTTACGTCCCCTTTGACTTTCTCAAGCCTATTGGTAGCAACTGGAAGCCAGAGTATTCTCCTTGTGGTCCATTGTGCCAGCAATGGAACCCCAAAATCCTCCCATCCTTTCATTGCTTCTTAATGGACTCTACATCTTGATGCCAGGGAATATTCTTAACCAAGTAGGGGAGAGAAGACACTCAAGGATCATATTGGAAGAACCACCATGTTTCCTGTTTGTAGTTTTCATCTCCCCCGCCCCATGACTGAGAATGGGAACAGAGCAATGCTCTGAATTTGCTTTAGTTCCGTTTGGAACCTAATCTCCCCTCTCTCTCACTTTTTTCTTCCCATATGAACTCTGCTTAGATTTAAGGTAGCACCACAGAGCTATCGCCTATTTCTAGAACCTTCTTCATCCATCTTCACTGTCTTCGCTTGGGAAGTCCTGCACCTCCAGAAGACACCTCAAGTGTGACCCAAGAACATGTCCTCCTGGAGAGATGAAGCCCTGTTTGGGGGGTTCACAGAAGGTGCCTTGGGTGTACCTCCCTCTATCCCAGTACCAACAGCAACGATATTCATTAGTCATTCCTTAGGCAAGGAGACCATCGCCCCCCCTAGCCCCTGGGTATTTCCTGATCACTCCGGGAGGTGCCCATCCAGGCTGGGATGACTTTGGATTCTTGAGTTGGTTTCTGCAGAAACAAGACTAACCAGGGCTTCCAACTACTGTACTGCGAAGAAGCTCACTGCATTGCTGGGCATGTCCCCAAGGCCGGCTTGCTGCCCTTCCGAGGCCTCCCCGTGGCCCCGCGGGGCCGAGGAAGAACCTTGGTTCCCTCGCAATGCCTGGAGTGGATTGCCTGACACAGGAGGAGAATGGGGAGACCACACCTCGTTCCAGCCAAAGGCTGCTGGCAGCTCAACCGCGCTCAGGGGCTGGCTGGCGGAGCTTTGAGCTGGCCGCCCCACACACCGTGCGGGGGCTTTGGCTTCCCCCCAGGAAAACGCGCTCGCCCCCCAGGGCTCTTCACAGACAGACAGACAGACAGGCAGACAGACAGACAGACAGACAGACAGACAGACAGACAGACAGCTTCCCGGGTCCCGAGCTGAGCCATCCTGGCGTGTCTCCCCAATAGCCCAGGCACATCCCTCATCTGCTCCGCCCCCCTCTTGGCTCCGGCGCCCCCTCCCCAAACACCTGACCTCCAGCGCGCTCCCAGCACCTTCCCTGCCAGCTTGGGCGGCCGGGAGGGTGCAGACACCTCGCCTCCCACCTTCCTGGGTCCATTCGGCACCGCTCCCGCCTCGCCCCCAAACCCGCTGGGCGGGCGCGCTAGTGGGGTCCGGCGCCCCTGGGCAAGTTGCAAGCCAAGCCGGCGCCACGGCCGCGCTGTCTTCGCGGCGGCCCCGGCGGTCTCGGGCAGCCCTGCAGGGGCACCCCGGAGGGGCGGCTAAGGAGGGCGAAACTTTCTGGGCCTTTTTCGGGGTGGCGTGGGGAGCCCCGGGCGCCGCGGGGAGATACTCACGCCGACGTCCGCGCTCGGGGCCATCCTCCGGCCGGCCGGCTCAGCCCCGCTGCCTGGGGCGCCGGAGCGCGGGCGCTCGCTCGCTCGCGCCGCCTTTCCAGCTCCGTAGCCCGGGTCCCGGGCTGGCCTTGCGCCTCGCGCCTCCCGCCCCGACGCCGCTCGCCCGCTTTATACAACTCCACTCGAGCGCGCCCGGGCTTATGTAAAGGCTGGCGGAGCCCCGCAGCCAATGGCGCGGCGGCTGGAGCTCGCGGTCCGGGGGTGGGGGCGCCCGCGCGGCCAATCGCGGCCCGGGGGAGCCCGGGGAGCCGGTGGGGGAAGGGGCGCCTCCCCACCCGCGCTGATTTAGGAGCCGGGATTGCGGTGGCAGCAGCGGCAGCGGCAGCAGCCGGCGGCCCGGCCCGGCCCGGCGCGGCGCGGCGGGCTCGGGGTGGGCGACGGTGTCCCCCGCGCCGGGTCACTGCTGCGCGTCACCTTCAGGGGGCAGCGGGGCCTGGCCGGGAGAGGGGGCGGCTGGGGCGATCGGGATGGGGGTCCCCCGGGGAGAAGCGGCGGGAAGGCAGGCTTGGGGGCGCGGGAGAGAGGGCGGAGCGGCGAGTGCCCGGGGTCCCCGCGGCCACCCCTAGCGTGCCTAGCCCAGGGCGGCGGCGCTGCCCGCCCGTTGGCCCCGCTAGATAGCATCTGGCATCTCCCGGCCCGGCCGGAGCGGAGCGGCCGAGCGCGCCGCGCCGATGGTGAGATTGCGCGCTGAGAAGCGAGCGAGCGAGCGCCCCGCCGATCCTTATCCTGCCCGGGGACGTGTCCATCGGCCGCCCGGGGTCTGCTCAGTATGGAGAGCGGAGCTTCGAGACGGCCTGGGGGTTGGGGAAGCGGAGACCAGGGACGAGCGACCGGCGGTGTCTGTCCATTCCCCGATAGTGCTCACTCACCCCCTTCTCTATGCCGCCCGGTTGCAGTGCGCCCACCCCGCTGCATCCCATCTCACCCCATCCCATCCCATCCCATCCCATCTATCCCATCCCATCCCATCCATCCTATCCATCCCACCCCATCCCATCATCCATGTCATGTCATGTCATGCCATGCCATGCCATGCCATCCCATCCCATCCCATCCCATCCCATCCCACCCCATCTCATCCCATCCCATCTATCCCATCCCATCCATCCTATCCATCCCACCCCATCCCATCATCCATGTCATGTCATGTCATGCCATGCCATGCCATGCCATGTCATGTCATCCCATCCCATCCCATCCCACCCCATCCCATCCCATCCATCCCACCTCATCCCATCGTCCATGTCATGTCATGTCATGTCATGTCATGCCATGTCATGTCATGTCATGTCATGCCATGTCATGTCATGTCATCCCATCCCATCCCATCCCATCCCACCCCACTCCACCCCACCCCACCCCATCTCACCCCATCCCATCCCATGTCATCCCATCCCATCCCATCCCATCCCATCCCATCCCATCCCATCCCATCTATCCCATCCCATCCATCCTATCCATCCCACCCCATCCCATCATCCATGTCATGTCATGTCATGTCATGTCATGCCATGTCATGTCATCCCATCCCATCCCATCCCACCCCACTCCACCCCACCCCACCCCATCCATCCCATCCCATCCCATCCCATCCCGCTCGAGTCGCCACTCAGGCCCTGCCTCGAACCACTCTTGGCACGCGGATCTTGCTTTTTCTGCTTCTACCCCTAACCTGCTGGTGCATCGGCCTCAGGAAACCAGAGGCCATGCTTGGGAGAATGGAAAGCGCTTGGTCAGCACTGCATAGAGAGCACCCATGTGCGGGGCCCGAAACTAGTCTGGGTGGGATAACACTCAAGGTAACATTTATTTTGCACCTATGCTAGGTCCAGCTAGGCACCGAGTCTGCAGCAAATATTTACCTAATGAATTCTGAGTGCCATGGAGAAGATTTCTAGGGGTGTGAAAGCTGGGGTACTTGGCTAGGGAAGGGACAGGACCTGGGAATGTACCATCAGGGTTATTTGCCTCGATTTGAAGCCCTTGTCTCTACACTGCCCTGAGTACCCAAACCCTTACAAGGACCGGAAAAGTGGTTAATTCTGGGTCCAGGTCTCTCTTTTAGGGGGTGGCAAGAGCAAACCTATGATAGTTCTGTACTAACTCCTGGCGATGGTCAGGATGTCTGGGATGTCTGGGCTCAAAATCAGGTTGCCCTGTGCCTCACCTTTATCACTCTGGCTACAGACCAAGTCAGTTATTTGCAGATTTCCAGCAGTCTTGTGGCTTTGGGGCCCTGTCTCTGTTTCAGATTCCTAATTCTTTTAGGGTTGTGGACCCCTTTGTGAAATTGACAAAACAACAACAAACACACACACACACACACACACACAAATAAAACCCCAATGACAACTAACACTGATGGGTCCTCTAGAATTATATGTAAACACACACAGTTTACACATCTGGAGTCTGACTTCAGGATGGTGAGGACTGGAAGTCTCTCAGGAGTGTCCATCTACATCAGACCATTTCCCTCCAGGCCTAAAGTGAGGATTCTAACCCCATCCATGTAGCATTGGAAAAAAAAAAAAACCTGTCAAACCTTTCAAGAATCTAATCAACGGCCTGGATCTTTTTCTCAGAAAAATGCTCTATCACACACTGCAGGGGCTTCTTGGGCCCTGCAACTTAATCCTGGATCCCAGGCGATGTACCTTTGCCTCTCAGCGATTACACTGGCCTACAGCATGCCTGGTCCCGTTTTCTCTGTGAAATCAGTTGTCTTTATGTCTACTTCCCTGTTATAGAGACATCTGGGTGGTACGGAGGGATCCTGGTACCTAAGAGACCACTTCTGTGCTTGTCTCTGCCCCTGGGTCCCAGCCATCCTGTCAGCATGGAAAGAAGTTGCAGATTGTCATGTTCAGTTTGATCCACAAGCATTCTGTCACCAGATTCTTCAACTCGGGAGACAGCGAGTGACTGCTAATTAACCGGCTTTATTCAGTCCCAAGCATCTGAGCATACCTTTCCCCGTTTCTGTTCTCACCTCTCTCTCTCTGCAGGCAAAGCTGTGAGTAGCTGCCCCAGCAGTGGAGCCTGACCTCCCCCAACCCTTCCAGACTTAGTAACGAATAGTTGTAATTATCAGTGTTATCACCCAGATGTGGGAAGGTTCATAGCCTCCAAAAGTTTTATAGTGATTCACTTCTGCCTGTCTTACTCAGGTCAGAGTCCCATAGGCCAAAGGTGCTGGATGACAGCAAAATGCAGAAAATTACAAAGACATTTTCTCCAGGAAGATCTTGGAAGGTTTCTTGGTCTGTGCTTGAACCAGAGTGGTTGAGTCCATGGATCTATCAGTTCTGGGAACAGTTTCTAATGACTTGTTCTCCAGGTCATTTCACTCTACTCATGGCAAGCGTCACTCAGAATTCAGTACTCTTCTGCCCTCCTCATGTTACCTTCTTGCCTTCATAGATTGCTCACTTTTTCAGGGTGCATGAACACGTGTGTGAACTGAGCGTGTCTTCCCCAAATCCATATGCTGGAACTCCAACTTCCAATGTGACGCATCTGGAGATAAGGCTTTCGGAGGTTATGAAGTTTGAATGTGGTCCTGAGGATGAGCCCCAACTTCCTCAGATTGATGGCCTTGTAAGAAAAAGAGATGTGGGCAATGTTCCTCTGCCCATGACAATACTGAAGGAGGGCCACATAAAAGCACATGAAGTCCACATGTGGCTTTCTAAAAGCCAAAGAGAAAGACCTCTGAAGGAACAACCTTCCAGCACCTTTATCCAAACTCCAACTATGCAACATAAACTAAAAAAAAAATAAGACTCCAAAAAAAAAAAAGAGAGAAGGAAGGAAGGAAGGAAGGAAGGAAGGAAGGAAGGAAGGAAGGAAGGAAGGAAGGAAGGAAGGAAGGAAGGAAGACAATATAAACTGTCCAGGTTGCAAAATTCTGCGATATCTGCTGGACCTAAGGGTTTACTGCACATAATCTTTCACATCCATTGCACATATTCCTTCCTCATCCAACTAGGGGTCTTAATACACATAGCCACCTTCCTCCACTGAGAGCATTGTTTCTCCATAAACCTTCTCCATCCTCACAGAGGATACCTGCTGAAAATGGTTACTCATCTTCCAACCCCAACCAACTTTCACCTCCCTGTCTGCTTTTCCAAACTGTTCTGACCTTGGAGCATAACCTTTTGCCATTCTGCATCACCTTAGTGCTCTTTACTGATCCTCCTCTTTTCTCCTTTATTGTTTCTTAGGCACATTAAAGTAGAAGCTGTTTCAGGCCCAAAGTTGGTACTTTCTGCTTGGCTGCTGTATAGAATCCAATATGAAACTTTAAGAGCACACATAGTGCTTATTGATGAATTCCTCCCAATTAATATTGTAAGTTAAAAAAAATTAAAAATGGATTGCAGTGACTATTTCTTTCCAAGAAAATCCTAGAGAAGTTATGGAGAGCTTCATTTTCTAAAAGCACATGATGTTTTGTGCATGTCATTTCAGTCCTCTTGAAAACTCACTGAAGCAGGTCTCCACTACCAAGCATATTCCCAAGAATCAGACAGCTGCTCAAGGAAACATGTCAGCTTTCATGCTCCAGACCCAGAGATTTGCAACATTTGCCTTCCTTCAGACACTCGTGTTCCCCACAGTTGTCTTCTAATTAAGGTTAGGTACTAGGTTTGTCCAATGTAGAAGTTGAGAATGAAACTTAGAGTGACTTAAATCTAGCATATTTGGAAGGATTAGAACAAGTCTATGGAATGGATAGGACCAGAGTTAGAGTGAGGATAAAGATAAAGGTTAGGATTAGCAATTAAAGAAGTTGAAAATGAAAGGGTGAGTGTTAAATTTACGGTAATTGGTAGTATTAGGAAAAGGGTGGGATAAAGGTAAGGACTTGGTTAAAGTTAAGGTGATCGGTAGTATTAGAACTAGGGTTAATAGTGGTAATAGGGTTAATTTGGACATGAAAGAAGTTGAGAATTAAATTTATGGTGAAGGTGAGATTGTAGGAAACTAATGTTAGGAAAAGGCTAGGTAGATAAGGGTCTTAGATTAGGTAAGGTTATGGTTGGTTTAGGTTGTTAGGATTAGAGTTAGTGTTTAAATTTGGCTAACATAGAAACTGAATATAAGGGTGAACATTAAATATATGGTGGTTATCATGTTAGGGTAAGGCTAGAATATGTTTTGGGATTAGGGATAGGGTTAGGTGTAGAATTTAGGCTTGGCTATGGGTAAAGTTAAAATTGAGTTAGGATTAAGGTGAATGTTAAATTTAGGGTAATTGATAGGATTAGTTCTAGGCTAGAGAAGGGGTTATTATTAGGAACAGGATTAAAGTGAGGGTAAGAATTAAGGTTTGGTTTAGGGCTGGGGTTTTGGTTTGGATATGGTTGAAGCTGAATATGAATATGTATAGGATTAGGGTAATGTTAAACATAGGGTAATGGGAAAGGTTAAATCTAAACCTACTAGGATAAATGCTAGTATTAGAGTTAGGATTTGGATTAGACTCTAATTATTAGAGTTAGGGTTATAGTTTGATTAAAGATTATAGAGTTTATCAATGGTTAACATTAAAAATAAAAGTTTGTATTGGGGTGAAATTTAGACTTAGAATAATTGGTAAGGCTATGGTCTGGTGTAGCATTAGGGTTTGAGTCAGCATTAAGATAAAGATTAAGAGGGCCAGAGTGATAGCACCGTGGTAGGACATTTGCCTTGCACAAGGCCAACCCAGAATGGACCCAGGTTCAATTCCTGGCAATCTTATATGTCCCCCAAGCCTGTGAGAAGCAATTTGTGAGCACAGAGCCAGGAGTAACCACTGAGCACTGCCAGGTGTGCCCCACCAAAAAAAGATAAAGATTAAGGTTAGAGTTAGGATTAGGGTTCAGTTTAGGTTTTATTCTGATTATAGATAGAAAATGAAAGTTAGAAATAGAGTGAATATTAAGGGTAATTGGTAGGGATAAGACAAGGGTTACATAATATTACAATTAGTGTTGTGTTTTGGATTACAGTTAGGGTTCAGTTTATGATTAAGGTTTAAGTGTGACTCTGGTTGAGATAAAGATAAATTAGGGGCTGATGCAATAGTATAGCAGAAAGGGCATTTGTCTTGCAGGCAGTAGTTGACCTGAGTTCAATCCCCAGCATCCATATGGTCCCCTGAGCCCTCCAGGAATTATTTCTGTGTAATGTCAAGAAGAACCCTGAGCACTACTGGGTGGTGTCCCCACTTTGGCTGGCTCAAACAAAAAATAATCAAATAATTATATTTAATTGAGAATTAAGGTTAATGTTAAATTTAGGATAAATGGTAAAGATAAACCTAGGCTAGGATAAGGGTTAGGATTAGAATTAGGGTTAGGGTTAAGACTATGGTTAGGGTTTTGATTAGGTGCCAAGTTCAGTTTAAGTTTAGATTTGGGTTCAGATTTGGCTATGGTCAAAGTCAAAATGAAAGTTAGGATTAGTATGAATGCTTACCATAGGTTAGGGATAGGCTAGGATAAGATTTGCATTAGGTTTAGGGTTAGGATTAGGATTAGGGTCAGAATTTGTTTTATTATTCTGTTTAGTTTTAAGGAATAAGTTGACTATAGTTAGTCAGGGTTAGGGTTTGGGTTAGAGTCAGAGTAATGGTGTAGTTTTGACTATTTTTATTTTATATTATTTTATTTATTTTAAATAATTCTTTATTTAAACACTATAATTAAAATGTTCATAATTGGGTTTCCATCATTGAGTGTACACTACCCTTAAAGTTGAAAGTGAAAGTTAGGTATAGGTCAATTGTTCATTTAAGGATAACTTAAATTTAGTTCTATGCTTTTGTAAGAGTTCATATAAGAGTTAAAAGATTGAGGCTAGGTTTAGGAATTGGCAGAGTTTAGGCATTAATTATTGCCTTGTTTAAAGAGTCAATGGCAAATAAAGTGCTGGGTGATTCTTGACTCTGGTCTAGTTCACAGATTTGTGTCTATCTTGGCATCCCATATGGTCCCCGAGCCTGCCAGGAGCGATTTCTGAGTGTAGAGCCAGGAGTAACCCCTGAGCGCTGCCAGGTGTGACCCAAAACCAAAAAAAAAAAAAAAAAAAAATAGAAAGAAAGAAAGAAAGAAAGAAAAGAAAAGAAAAGAAAAAGAAAAGGGTGAGCCTAGGGGTAGCGTTAGACTAAGGTGTGGGGAAGTTTTCTGTGTGAGAGTTTTCTGTTTTCACACTCAAAAATGAAGGTTAAGTATAGAGAAATCTTTGAATCGAGGAAAATTGAAAGTTTTTGGCATTTGTGAAGGTCAGGCTGAGTTTGGGTTAATTTTAGGGTTAGAATTGGGGCTAGAGTTAGTATGAGAATTAAGGATGGGCAGGTTTAGGTGTTATCTACTTCTCTGTTCCAAAAGGGAAGTGATAGGTTGTACAATTGTGAAATTTGAACTACTTCATAGGTTTATTATTATTTTGGGGTGAAGATTTGTGTATTGATTGGATTAGTATAGGGTTAGCCTAGAGCTAGAATTAACTTAATGTCTGTGGAGGTTTTCTGAGTGAGATATTTTTATTTTTATACTCCAAAATTATTTTTAACTATAGAAAGATATTTAAATTGAGGAATATTGTCATAGTTTGGCATCTTTAAAAGTTAGGCCTCATCTGGGTAATGGTTAGGATTAGGGACTGGCAGGATTTAGGTGTTATGTATTACTGTGTTCAGAGAGAAAATGGCAAGTGAAATGTTGGGCTACTTCATAGGTTTTTGACAATTTTGGGCTCAGTGTTAGTAGACTGGATTAGCATAAGATTAGCCTATGACTAGGGTTAGATTAAGATCTTTGGAGAAGCTCTGTGTTGGGCTTTTCTACGTTTGTGCTTAGAAATAAATGTTAAGATCTTTAAATTTAAGAGAATTTTCAGTTTTTGGCATTTTTAAAGGCTAGGCTTTGGTTTAGGGTAAGAATATTGGGGTTAGGATTAGTGTTAGGGATTGGCAGGGTTTTGGAGTTAACTCTAAATGTTCAGAGGACATAGGGCAAGTGAAGTATTGTTCTGTTGTAAAATTTGAGCTACTTATTAGGTTCATGCCTATTTGGGGTCAGGGTTCAAATATTAATTAGATTAGCATATTATTAGATTGGGACTAGGGTTAGCTTATGGTCTGTGTGGAATGTTTCTGTTATATTTTTCTGCATTCATAACTCAAAAATGAGTGTTAAATATTGGGATATCTTTAAATATATTTAAATGCAATATTGGCAAATTTTGGCATCGGTCAAGGACAGGCTTTGTTTGGACTAGGGTCAGTGTATAAATTGTGGCTTGGGTTAAGAAGTTAACTATTGCTGTTTTCATAGAGAAAACATCAAGTGAATGAAGTATTGTACAGCCATGAAACTTGGGCTATTTGGTAGGTTAATGCCTATTTTTTGGTTTAGGGTTTGATTTTGACTGGATTAGTATAGGGTTGTCTAGGGTTAGTGTTACCTTAAGATATGTGGAGTTTTTCTGTGTGATAACTTTTATGTTCATATTAAAATGATTGTTATATATAGGAAGATCTTAAAATTGAGGAATATTGGCATATTTTAGCATTTGTAAAGGTTTAGGTTAGGGTTAGAGTTAGAAATGTGATTAAGGGCCCGGAGAGATAGCACAGCGGCGTTTGCCTTGCAAGCAGCCGATCCAGGACCAAAGGTGGTTGGTTCGAATCCCGGTGTCCCATATGGTCCCCGTGCCTGCCAGGAGCTATTTCTGAGCAGACAGCCAGGAGTAACCCCTGAGCAACGCAAGGTGTGGCCCAAAAAAAAAAAAAAAAAAAAAAAAGAAATGTGATTAAGATTAGGGATTATTGTAGGTTTAGGTTAGTATAGACAGGGGTGGGGAAGGAGGGAGGGAGGCATTGGTTGTGAGAATGTTATAATGGTGAAGGGGGGGGGGTGTTCTGTTTATGACTGAGACCCAACTACAATCATGCTTGTAATCCTGGTACTTAAATGAAGATTTTATATTTAAAATGAAAAAAAAAAAAAAGGGATTGGTAGGGTTTAGCTTTAGGTTATAGCTATTGCTGAGTTCAGAAAGGAAAAATTCAAGTGCAATGTTGTGAGGTTGTTAAACTTGGGATACTTGGTAGGTTAATACTTAATTTTGTTCAAGGCTCATATATTAATCGGGTTACCATAGGGACAGTGTTAATATAAGGTCTGTTGAGGATTTCATTGTGAGTGTTTTCTGTGTTCATACTAAAAATGAATGTTTAAAATAGATCTTTCAGTTGAAGATTAGTGGGATATTTGGCATCTGTAAAGATCAGGCTTAGTTAGGGTTGGGGTTAGCTATGAGTTAAGATTAAGGTTAGCCAATGGGCCTATGATCAGGTTTAGGAATTTGCTAAATATATGCCAATGGTAGGTTTAGGTTAGTATAGGTTATGGTTGTGGTTAGGATTGTGGTTGGTGTTAGTATTATAGGTAGTGTATATTTTTGCTATGTTTAAAGTTGAAAATGAAAATTTGGTTCTGGACACTTTTTAAAATTTATGCTAATTGACAGGTTTTGATGAAGCTTGCATAATATTAGTCTAGGTTATGATTAAGACTTGCATTTGGTTTAGTTTTATGGTGATGTTTGGTAAGGGTTGTGCTTTAAGTTCACCTAGTTTTAATTGAAAATGATAGTTTATCAAAATGTGATTTTTATTTTTTGTTCATATTTGTTTTATTTTTATTTATTTTTTTATATTTATTTTTATGTTTTTTATGTTATCTTTATTTAAGCACCATGATTACAAACATGTTTGTAGTTGGCTTTCAGTTATAAAAAAAGCCCATCCATGGGCCCGGAGAGATAGCACAGTGGCGTTTGCCTTGCAAGCAGCCTATCCAGGACCAAAGGTGGTTGGTTCAAATCCCGGTGTCCCATATGGTCCCCCATGCCTGCCAGGAGCTATTTCTGAGCAGACAGCCAGGAGTAACCCCTGAGCACTGCCGGGTGTGGCCCAAAAACCAAAAAAAAAAAAAAAAAAAAAAAAGCCCACCCATTTCACCAATTTCAATCTTCCCACCACCAATGCCCTCCATCTCCTTCCTCCCCCACACTCTGCCTGTATACGAGACAGGTATTCTATTTCTCTCACTCACTATCATTGCTATGATAGTTGTTAGTCTAATTATTTCTCTGACTGCGGTAAGCTTCATCTTGTGGGCCAGTCCTTACATCCCTCATCTCTATTGTTTCTGGGTATTATTACAATAATGTCTTTTATTTTTCTTAAATTCCACAGATGAGACTACTCTGTGTCTATCTCTCTTCCTCTGACTTACTTCACTCAGCATAATAGTTTTCATGTCCATTCATGTATAGGAAAATTTTATGACTTCATCTCCCCTGCATAGTATTTCATTGTGTATATGTACCACAGCTTCTTGAGCCACTCATCTGTTGTCAGGAACTTGGGTTGTTTCCAGTTTCTGGCTATTGTAAGTAGTGTTGCAATGAATATAGGTGTGCAGAAGACATTTTTGTATTGTGTTTTTGTGTTCCTAGGGCATATCTCTAGGAGTGGTATAGGTGGATCATATGAGAGCTCAATTTCCAGGTTTTTGAGGAATCTCCATATTATTTTCCGTAACAGCTGAACTAGATGGCATTCCCACCAGCAGTGAATGAGAGTTCCTTTTTCCCCATATCTCCACCAGGGCTGATTGTTCTTGATTTTTTGTGATGTGTGCCAGTCTTTGTGCCTGAGATGTTACCTCATTGTTTTTATTTGTCTCTCTCTGATGATTAGTGATGTGGAGCATTTTTTCATGTGTCCTTTAGCCATTTGTATTTCTTCTTTGAGAAATGTCTGTTCATTTCTTCTCCCCATTTTTGATGGAGTTAGATAACATGTAATTTTTTAATTTATGCTATTTTTTATGTTTTGTTAAGATTAGGTTTAGGATTTCATTCAGAGTTAGGTTTTGTGTTCCATTTAAAGATTAGGTTTGGTGATTTCCAAAGTTGAAAATGAATTATAGGTATAGGTTATTGTTAAATGTATGTTAATTAGTAGATTTATTACTAAGTTAGGGTCAATTGTTTTTACAGGATTCAATTTTAGTTTAGGTTTAAGCTTAGGATTTTTATTTGAGTTTGGAAACAAGTTGTTTAACATTAACAGTTAGAGTACTTGCTCAATTTAGGCTAATTGGTAGCTTTATTCCTTGGCTACAGTACTATTGTTGGATTAGGTTTTGACCTAGGATTAATGTTAAAGTTTTGGTTTACATTTTGATATGTTTAAAAGTGAAAATGAACACTAAGTATATGGCAATATTTCAATTTAGGCTTATTTAGATTTTAGGTCTAGGTTAGGGTAATATTTGTATAGGGCTAAAATTTGGTCTAGGCTAAGTTTAGGATTAGGGTAAGGGTTTGGTTAATATCAAAGTTAATGTAAGAATTTAGCTTGGGGCCATAGAGATAGCATGGGGTAAGGCATTTACCTTTCATGCAGAAGGATGGTGGTTCGAATCCCATATGGTCCCCTGAGCCTGCCAGGAGCAATTTCTGAGCATAGAGCCAGAAGTAACCCCTGAGCGTGGCCAGATGTGACCCAAAAGCCCCCCCCCCACAAAAAATTTAGCTTACATTAATTTTAGGGTTAAGGTTCTTGTAGAGTTAGGGTATATATAGGTTTGTTTGGCTTTGTTTGCCTTGCAAGTGGCCAACCTGGGTTTGATCCCCGACATCTCATATGGTTCCCTAAACCTGCCAAGAATGATTTCTGAGCACAAAGCCAGGAGTAATTCCTGAGTGCAGCCTTGTGCGCCCCCCCCAAAAAAAAAAAACGAAAAGAAAAACAAAATAAATAAAATTTAGATACAGGGCAATTGTTAAATTTTAGTTAGTTGGTAATTTTAGGCCTAAGGTTAGTTTTGGGTTGGATTTTTTATTTTTTAGTGTGAATGTTGGGCTTAGAGTTAAGGTTAGGCTTAGGCTTTGCATTAGAATTTACATTGACTTGCTTGAATTTTAAAATGAACGTGAGTATTAGAGTGAATTTTAAATTTAATAAATTTATTATTTAAATTTAGTATAATTTAGTATAATTTAGGATTTATATAGTTGGTTATGTTTAAAATGTAAATAATTTATTAATGAATGAATGTTCAATTTAGATAATTGTTAGGGTTAGGCCTTTGCAAGGGTAAAAATAGTGTTGGCATTTGTATAAGGATTATTTATTTAGGGTTAATTAGAGTTAGGCTAGCATTGGGATTATGGTTTAGGTTTGGCTAAATGAAAGTTAGAATTACAGTGACTATTAAATTAAGAGTAATTTGTAGGTTTTATCAGAGGTTAAATGTTAACGTAAGACGTAAGAGTCAGGGTTAGAATTAGGGTTAGGATTAGGGTTTTCTTAGGTTTAGGTTTAAAGCTTTTCAATGAAAGAAGCTGAAAATGTGAATACTTGGGTAAAATTTAACTTAGGCTTCTTTTTGCATTAGATTTGTTCTAGAGTGGGGCCGGAGAGATAACACAGCGGTGTTTGCCTTGCAAGCAGCCAATCCAGAACCTAAGGTGATTGGTTCGAATCCCGGTGTCCCATATGGTCCCCTGTGCCTGCCAGGAGCTATTTCTGAGCAGAGAGCCAGGAGTAACCCCTGAGCACCGCCGGGTGTGGCCCAAAAACCAAAAACCAAAAACCAAAAAAAAAAAAAAAAAAAAAAAGATTTGTTCTAGAGTAAGGGTTAAAATTGGAATTAGGGTATGAGGTAGGAGATAGTGTTAGGGTTGGAGTTAAGTTTAAGTTTAGGGTTCATAGGATTAGAATTGGTGTTCCAGTAAGGGTTAGGGTTATATTTGGTTGTGGTTGAAGTTGAGAATGAAAGAAATTATTAGGATAAATGTTAAATTTAGGGCAATTGGTAGTATTAGGTCTATGTCAGGGTTAGAATCAGGGTGAGGTGTTGGGTTAGAGTTTTGATTACATTTCAGGTAAAGCTTAGTTTTTAGTCTGGGTTATGGCTATAGTTAAAAATAAAATTTAGCATTAAGGGGAATGTTAAGTTTATGGTAATTGGTAGGGTCAAGTTTATGCTTAGCAATTATTAGGGTTAAGTTAGAGTTAGGGTCAGATTAAGGGTTAAGTTAGAGTTAGGGTCAGATTCTGTCCAGGTTAGAGACAGAATTTGTTTGGACATAGTCAAATTTAAAAATGGAAGTTAATATTAGGCTGAATATTAAATGTAGGGTAATTGTTAGCATTTTGCCTACTCTAGAGTTAGGGCAGGCATGGGTTAGAGTTAGCATTAGTGTTTGATTTAAAATAATGGCTAGAATTTAGATTCAGTTTAGGATTTAGTTTTTTATAGTTAAAGTTGAAAATAAAAGTTTGTATGAGGGTGTTATTAAATTTTGGATAATCGCAGGGGTCTTAAACTCAATTTACCTGGGGGCCGCAGGAGGCAAAGTTGGGGTGATCCTTGAGTGCAAAGTCAAGTAATGTTCAAGTAAGCCTTGAACATTGGGGTGTGTGACCCAAACAACTAAAACAAAACAAAAAAAGATTCCTCTAGGGCAGGGCCACAATATGTTGTATGGAGGGCCTTTTGCGGCCCGTGGGCCGCAAGTTTGAGACCCCTGATGGGTGACAGTTTAGGATGATATTAAAGATAGGGTGAATATGAATTACAAATTTAGAGAAATTTATAAGGTCAGATCTATTATAAGAGGCCTGTTGTAAGATTTTGGATTAAGTTTACTGTTAGGGTTAAGGTTAGGGCAGGATTTGTGTTAGGGGTTGGGTTATGGTTTAGGTTTGGGTGGTTAGAAGTTGAGAATTAAAGTTCGGTGAGGTGAATTTTAAATTTAGAGTCATTGTTTAGGCAGGTTATATTAGAATTTTAAATTAGGCCAGGGTTAGAATTTAGGTGAGGGTTAAGTTAGGGTTTTCTTTCTTTTTTTTTTTTTTTTTCTTGGTTTGTTGGTTTGGTTTGATTTTTTTGTTATTTTGACCACTTCTTGCTGTGAGCAGGGCTTCCAACTGACTCTGCACTTGGGTTCAGAGGACAACATGGGGTGTCAGGGGTCAAACCTGTGTTGATTGCATGCCTTCCTCTCTGAACTATCTCTCAAGCCCTGTGGGCTCTGTTTGAGTATCAGGTTGGGATAGAATTAGGGTTAGTGTTTCATTTGTTATGGAAGATTGTCCTTTAGAAGGAGAGGGAAGGGCAAGAGGACTGGGAGTAACAGTGCCTTCTACCCGACAGCTATTACAGAGGTTTGGTTGCTAGTTTCTTATGCTCTTCTCTGAAGCTTTAAAGCCAGACAGAGGTGCTTTACAACTTGGGAAAATGTCTAGACCAAGTGGGCATGTCTTCTGGACACTTCAGCAGCCATCATGGGAAGGCTGTTGTATGTATGAGTGAGGACAGCAGCATCCCAATTATCTCTTGCCAGGTGATTTTTGACCCCAAACACCAAGAATCAAACAATGCCTCATGATTTACAGTCTTCTGAGTCTGAAATTGCATCTGGGGCTTGTGGAAGCATGTCTGAAATTTTTGGTGGTCTAGGCATAATGGTAAGAATATGGAGGAAGAGGGGCCGGTGGCACTAGAGGTAAGGTGCCTGCCTTGCCTGCGCTAGCCTTGGACGGACCACGGTTCGATCCCCCGGCGTCCCATATGGTCCCCCAAGCCAGGAGCAACTTCTGAACGCATAGCCAGGAGTAACCCCTGAGCATCACCGGGTGTGGCCCAAAAACCAAAAACAAAAAAACAAAAAACAAAAAAAAAAGAATATGGAGGAAGAGAGGCAGAAAGGAGGAACCAGAATGCATCAATGAAGTAAATAACTGAGGGACAGGAAAGAGATCTCCCATCTCTATTAAGGTGATATGAAGTTTGGTGGTCCCTTTTCTGGGGAGAAGGAGTTTGTGAGATTGTGGGTTTTGGTTATGTTTGTATGTGTGTGGTGTGCCATGAGCTTTTCAGTGGAGGCATGTAGGGATGAAGTCACCGATTTTTAAAACTCCACCCACCAAAACATGGTAAAAACCTAGTATGGTGACATAGGCTTATGGGAGGGAAAGACTTTTTCTACTGACTGGAAAAAGGGTTCAAGATAGCTGAGGGTGTGAGTGGAGGCAGAGATATGTTTCTTCAGGGGAGGAAGGGCAGATAAGGAAAAGGAGACAAAAGCAAGAGCATGGGGGTCTTGGGATATTGATAGGAAGATGTGGCAGCTGTCTGATTGTCGCAGGAATCTGTGCTCAGATCACCTGGTGTTTTGAGCGCCCTTCCCACTATCCTGAGATGGTTTTGATATCAGAGAGGTTGACTGTGAGTAGAATGCAGGGAAAGAGATAGTACTGGAGAGGGTCTTGGTGGACCTCTAAGTGCCCAACTTTCTGTGACTGCTGGCCATGCTCTTCCAGCAAGGTCATTAAGTAAGGGGGCACCCCGGAATTCCAGGATAGCAGCAGGGATACCCATCTTGTGTTTGAATGTTGTCCTCATTACTGACCTTGGTCCTTCTCTACCCTCATTCCCAGATTCCAGTGTTTGCTCTTACCTGTTTTCTGAAGAACTGCCTGGTGCCCCTGATCCATAATCAGACCTTTGAGTCTCAAGTTCATTCTCTGGTCCTTATCCCCACACCCCAAGTCTTCAAGGTTCAGCTACTTGACATTCCGAGTTGCTACCAACTGCCACCTCATATTCTTTACTTTGAGTCCCTGCCATTTGCCTAATGCCAGCTTCCTTTGACCTGCCCCCATCCTGATTTCATTTTTTCCCACCACCAGATGCCAGAACCTCTCCAGATCCTGGCCTTGCTTTGTGGCTCAATCTTTATCCAGATTGTAGCCCCTCCTATTTTGGCATTGCCAGCTTCCAACCCAGCCAGTTTCCTGATAGACAGAGCTCATGGCCATGCTTTGATGAAAAAAATGCCTCTAGCTGTTCATTGGAAGTATCAGACATTGCTAGCCACTAGGTCTGGGGACTTTCAGCATGGGATATTCTGGCTGGTAGAAGCCTAAGGGAAGAGATTGGAATGGGTGAATAATAAAAAGGAAAAAGGGGCACATAGAGGGAGTAAAGTGAAAAAAGGAAAAATTTAGGAGGAAAACTAAAGGGAAAGAAGGAGTTTGGAAGATGAGGCAGAAGGTAGTCTGCCTCAGACTGGTCAGAATGGTCAGAATGTCCAAAATGCCCAACAGTGTGGATCTTATCATCAAAAAGAGTTGGAATGGAGAGTTCGTCACTGATATCAAAGAAAATGGAAAGTGAGTATGTGTGTATACATGTGTGCGTGCGTGTGTGTGCGTGTGTGTGTGCGTGTGTGTGTGTGTGTGTGTGTGTGGGCGGGGGAGAGATGTTGTTTGGTTGATTGAGGGTAACCATGGGAAAGAGGGAGGATAATGGGAGAGACCAGCTTGCAGAACCAGAGAAGTGGACAGAAATTTGTGGCAATGGGAAAGGTCTCTGTGATGTGCCAGGACCATCATGTCTCATCATTACGGCCTGGCTCCATTAACTGGCTTTGTTAACTATTGCATTCCTCCCACCTCCTTCTATACCTCATAGTTCTTATCTTGGCATTGATTTCCACTGACAATAAGATGCGTTTCTGTCAAGTTCAGCTTCAGGTTCTGGAGGTATTGTTATGACCTATGAGGTAGAAAGGTAAAATGGGGGTTACAGACCCCTATTATGGCTTTTCTAAAGGACACATGTATATCATGCACAAGGGCTTGGTGGAGAGCCAGCTCCCTGGTGAGTGATAAACTCACCACTACCTGTCCCTTTCCTCTCTTTGCCATATCCAGACACTCACTCCTACTGCCCAACCTGCCTTGGAAATGGCATTCTCTTTCTTGTCTTTCTTGCTGCTCTTAGGCCTTTACCATCTTATATGATATATCCTTATAATAAACTACAAGTAGGTTCTTTTTAGTTCTATATAATCCCCATCCTGTTGGATAGCAACCTTTTGGGGAAACACCTTATGGGACCAGAGGGATAGTTTAGCGGGCTAACACACATGCTTTGAATACAGGGGGATCAGGTTTGGTTCTCCAAGCACTGAGCCATAAGCTGGGTGTTACCCTCTGAGCACCACTGAGTGTGTTCAAAAATCCCCCTCCCCTAATTCAAATAAAGTCCAGGCCAGAGAGATAGTAAAGAGGAATTAAGGCACATAACTTACATGCAGTCAACCCCCATTCTAATCTTTAGCACCATATATGATCCCTTGAGCACTTCCAGGAATGTCCCCTGAGCATAGAATCAGGAGTAATCGATCAGTACTGTTGAATGTGGCCCAAAACTAAACCAAAGGAAATAAAAATGATAAATAGCACTTAAATGAAGTCACATGCATAACAGAAGGCTCAGAGAGGCAAAATGAATCATCCATTGTGGCACAGCCGAGGAAAGCGGGCTGGGATGCAAATGTCTGTCTGTTGGGCCAAAATCAGGGTATTGCCTACTGAGCCCAGAGCCAGTGCATCTCTGCTTCTCTCACATATGTGAAGCTAGAGGTCTGGGTTTCTACTATCCAGAAGTATCATTAAGCTAGAACCACATATACCCTCAGTGATAGATGATTCACTTCTTTTATGTATCACAGGAAGCTCAGAGTCCCTTCTGACTCAGCCCTACCCCCAAGACAGAAATGCTCACTTGCATCCCAGGAGGGGAAGCAGGCTTAGAGTAGAGCCTGCAGTCCATTCACTCTGGTGAGTTGGGTGGAAGTTAGGAGAAATGAGCCCTGTTACAGTGGAGTGCAGAGTCATAGAGACTGAAAGCAACTCTTCGCTCATTGCCACAGAAAAGGACTGAGATTGCATGAAAACAAGGCCTTCTCTGTGAGAGCAGTGAGATATTAGAAATTTCTTGCAGCAGTTCTGGAAGAGATGCCTCTGGAGATGTTTGCAAGTGAAACACAATTTGCTTCACACTGTAAGTGGCGGGAGCAGAGAGGGGACTTGGACTATCTCAGGAGGCAAAAGACAGCTCAGAAACTAGGCAGGGAAGAGAAAGCAGGCCCTAGGGAAACTGTGGTTGGTAGGGCCACCAACAGTAAGAACATTGGGTACAGGGCTTGGCCAAGTGAGTCAAGATGCTTGTTGTCTGTTCTGTGCCACTGTGGCCTGCTGGCTAGGTGAGATGCACTCATCTGAATCCTTAGGGATTGTGTGAACCCACAGGGACAAAGATCAAGCATCTTATTGAAGTAAAGCAGGATGCAAAGGGACCCATCAAAACACCAAATGCAACTGAGTGACCACCCAGTAGTGCTTTTTCAGGTTTTCCTAAAACAGGGTTGTGTGGGGAGTATTTCAGGACTACAAGTGACCATGTGTGCCTGGTGTCCCCATGTTTACTAGAAGATGAGCTAGGACCAAGCAGCTAAGAGAGGAGTGGGAAGTAGTTGAGCTGCAGGACATCAAAAATACACTTTTCATCTCTACCAATATGAATATAAGGAAGTGGAGTAGACTGAAGTGCAAGTGTGTTTTAGTTTTAGATAAAATGTCCTTGAAAAGGTTCCTTCAGGCTTCCTAGAGAAGACCCTGAGATCCCTAGGTGGGATAAAGAAATCTTTCTTCAGTTACATATGTATATATATATATATATATATATATATATATATATATATATATATATATATATATATATATATATATATATATATAGTTGTTTGGGGGCTGAGGTCACTCCTGGTGTTAAGGGTTAGCAGAACCATAGGTGGCATTTGATTCTACTAAATCCTGTCCATCAGGAGTCACCAGGGCTACCCTCCACAGTATTGACTTCACACTCTATTATACTTTATCACTTGAACTCTCCCTGGCCCCTGCATTGTCTCTTACATTATTATTTTTTTTTTTGGTTATAGGGGGCAGTAAGGATGCAGCTGGAGGTGTCTAAGAAGCCACAAAATGCTGGGAATTGAACCCAGATCTCCCTTCAGCAAAGCATGTAGCCAGCCTGAGGAGCCATTTCCCTGAACCTTTAAGAACTACCTTATACAGAAATTCAGCAAGTATTGGAGCACTGCTTATGTGCCAGGCACTACACCCTTTATGGCAAAATATGTGTCTTCTTCCCTGGCAGCAAAGTTTGGGAATGGGACCAAAAAGAAGGAAGAATCCCTTCCCTTGGCAAAGCTCTTCAGAAGTCAATTGGGATTCAGTCAATGAGCTATTTCCTGGGCCCAACTACTCTCCTGTTTCCCCAGACCCGACCTTGTGATTCATCTCCACGTCTGCACCTGCCTATAAGCAATGCTGCAACTTATATTCCCAATTTTCCACTGAAGAGCCTTCCAGACAAGAGACATAGGCAGGTGCAGTGACCATGGAAACCCATAAACCCCAGTTAGTGTCTGTGCCTTTTCTCTTGCCCTCGATACCTTGCACCACAGATGAACAAAATCCCTGGAGTCCCTCCATCTCATGGGCAGACCAGCCTGTTCTCAGGTTGTCCTAAAAGTATCTGTCTCAAGGCAGAGTCACCACATAGCTCAGGGTGGATGGTCCCAGGGAAGCATTACTTAAGGTTAGTTTGTTGGGCTGAGTTAGACTAGTGGGTAGCAAAGATAAATAAGAACTTCTTTCCATTTAAGGAGTTTTTAAGAGACTCTATGTCTGATTTCAGAAAGGGATGGGGCCACCAACACCCCTTCCCATTCTTCAGCCTCCTCTTGGAAGCTGTGATGGAAGACGGTCCTCTGGCCTGGCTGCCCTGTCTCTGCCTGTCCACCTCTGTAGAGAAATCACCTCAGTCTGATCACTCAGCTGTCAGTGCCTGCTATTCCCTATTCCTTCGCCATGGCTCTAAGCAGTCTCAGTCCTGAAACTCATATTGCTGTGTGGGTTTGTCTAAACAGTGCTCAGGTGAAGCCACTTTTCCTTATGTCAAAGACAATTGTGCTACTGTTCTGCCCACTTTATTATTAAAAAAGTGGAGTAAGTGGTCCAGCTGGAACTGTCACTCGGGCATACTCAAGTATGACTGGTCATTTAACACATGGTGCTCCAGGTGGGCCTTTCCATGACACCATGGTTGAGGTGATAGGAAAACTGAAGTCTATGTGGATCAAATATGGTGCCAGGCCTCTTTGGATCTGCAGAGAACCAGGACACCAGAAAATCAAGGACAAACTTTATATTGAGTGGCAGAAATCTGAAAACATTCCCTGTGTGTTTCAGTAACTCTGTACTCATCCAGTTTTTGTAGGACGAAGGCTTTATAGGTCTCTTACTGTGGTGAAAACTAGGTGCTTCAAGTGTAGGTATAAATGAACTCTACTCCAGTGAGGGAGGTGCATGGGGAGGAGGGCGGGCAGATATCTGGCTTCTGGTTTCCCCTTTGATTCTGGAAGCCAGCTCTGGCCCGGTATGGGGTTTGGGGAGGCCCCATGTTGGAGGCCTTCTCCCTAGCCTGGGAAGTGCCAGGAGGCTTGGCAGGTGACCAGCTGTTCCTGGACTCCAGGCCTTCCCTGGGTGCCAGATCAGATGGCCAGAAGTGGGTTCAGGTGGACTCTTAGTGGTCCTCAGGCTTCCCCCCTCCCTCCGTACTTTAGGGGGGTGGTGCATGGGGAGGAGGGTGGGCAGATATCTGGCTTCTGGTTTCCCCTTTGATTCTGGAGGCCAGCTCTTGCCAGGTATGGGTTTGGGGAGGCCCCATCCCGGAGGCATTCTCCCTAGCCTGGGGAGTGCTGGGAGGCTTGTCAGGCCCCCAGTTGTCCCCTTTTTTCTCCCCTGGATTCCAGGCCTTCCCTGGGCTTTGGTCCAGGTGGACTCTATAGGGGTCATCAGGCTTTCCTCCTATCTCTCCCTACACTAATGGGAATGCGCTTTGGGAGGAAGGTGCGCCATTCTAGCACTGGTTTATGTTGGGACAGTCACTGGAAATTTATTCTCCTTGGTCTCCATTCCAAAAACCATGTGGGGGCTAGTGCCCCCACCTGTACAAAATATATTGATAGTATTGTATGCATATAGTTTATATATGTATAATATCCAACTTGTATTGTGACCTTGATACTGCCCTGCAAAGCTCATTTCTAATCTTTCACTCCCTCAGTCCCAACCGTTATTTCCCCCCATTTACCCATGTAGGTTCAGCTCATGACATGAAGCTCACCACATAGAGTGATGAGTGCAGTTAGAGAAATAACTACACTGAAAACTATCATAATAATGTGAATGAATGAGGGAAATAGAAAGCCTGGCTCGAGGTGTGGGTGGGGTGGGGAGGAGGGAGACCTGGGAAATTGGTGGTGTGAATCTTGCAATGATGAGGGGGGGTGTTCTTTACATGACTGTAATCATACAACTACAATCATATTTGTAATGTGTTTAAATAAAGAGAATTAAAAAAAAATGAACTCTTGAAGGAGCGCCACCTAGTGGTGGATGAATCTGACCACTGATGCCATGTATTGGCCTTTTCCTGACTACAGACTATAATCTTGCCTTTCCAGCCATTCCTCTCATTTCTCAGGTACTCCACCTGCAGTGAATTGGTTTTAACAGTTATCATTATCCCAATTTAACAGATGAGATGCTGAGGTTCAAAGGTTAAGTAACCTGCTCAAAGTCAGACTATGCTATGTCTCCATACTGGGATTCAAACCCAGGCTTTTCTGACCCTGAGTGCTACTCCTGCTTTGTTACACCCCATCTGTTTCTGAAGGCCTTCTTCCCTGCCATCTCTGCCAACCTCTCCCTTCTCAGGCAGCAGTCACCTTGACTTCTCTCCACTCCTCAAATTCTTCCTCATGTACGCATTTTCACTTGCTGGGCACACTGCCTGAAATGTTCTTTCCATTTACTCAGAGGGATGACATTCCAATCATCAATCCTTGGTGGACCCTGGGTGAGGCTAAATCCTCACTGTCTCATGAGGCTCCATGTGTATGGACAGACTCAGCACTGTCTGAGATGCTTTGAGATGTTTATCTGTAAACTCATATTTGGTCTCTTCCATTCCCCTGCTGGAGTGACAGCAGACACAACTTCATTCCCAGTGCCTATCATAGGGTTTGCCTGGCATTGCTCCATATGCTTCTCTTATCTATTTTAGGTACAAGGGGTGTTGGGATGTGCTGCCTGACCAAGAAGGTATGTATTGAGCCTAGAGGCCTTCCCATCCCTCTGGTGTTTCTTGCTTCTCTGCATCTCCCTCATTGGAAGATGAGCCTGCCCTCATCCATAAATCTGGGGCCAGAGGGGACCTGAGACCAGAGCGAGGACTTGGTTTAGGCTGCTAGAGAGGCAGTAAAATACCAGATGCAGAGAGAAAATGAAGACAGCTTGCATTTCTAGTCCTAGGCATTTGATAGAGTTGAAGTGTCTGGGCTTTTTGTTGTTGTTGCTGTTACTGGTTGTTGTGAATTCTTGTAATTAGCTTGTATCTTATAGATATGGCTGTTGGTCATTTAAAAAGAGATTTAATTGGTCGTTCTGGCCTGGAACTTATTCTGTTCTCCAACTTTATGGCTGCCTCCACGACATTCAGAAACTGGAAAGGTAGATTAGCATCTTAGGCGTCTGAACTGCCCATCCTCATTCACCCATGTTTGGATGGACTCCAGGAGAGAGATGCTGGTGTGTGGGTTAGAATTTAGAGTCTTGCACTTGTCAGAAGCCCACACCAGGCTCAGTGCTGGAGATCAGAGCAGGCTGCCGATGCCCAAACAGGATCTGCGGGAAGGAAAATCTACCATGGCTAATAATGGTCAGGAGAGGTCGTTTCCACAGAGTAAAAACGCCAGCAGCCCAACAGGTAAAACTGGACCATCATACTTGGGAAGAGCAGTGGGCAGGGATGGATGTACCAAACACGGCCACAGATGCCATCACAGGGGCGAGGCCATGTTGAGAGGGATTGAGATGCCACTGGTAATTCTGACCCTCACCTGGTTAGCCTCTGCCTTGCTACCTGCCTTTCCATTGCATGAAAAAAACATAGGTGAACTGGCTGTTCTCTTGAGAGTCCTGTAGCCCTGCTGTTCTCAGCTTGCCCTGGCAAGTGTGGGGGGAGCTGTGAATGTGGATACCATTTGGCTCTCCTGCAATCAGGGTTCCTTGGTGTGGTGGCCAGTCCTCCCAGTAGTCCCCAGCATGATCACTATCTTCTAATGGGAAAGACAAAAGGAGTAAGGGTCTTGCCAAAGGTCCCATAGCTATAGCATGATTGCTTTGCATCTGCATCCCATGCTCTGGTGCATCTGACTCCTGGAAGCAGCCCCTTCCCAGGGAGCACTGCCAGCCCACCCGGAGTCAGGGAGGGAGTGCACAGCTGGGCTGTCACTTTTCTCGGTTTATTTCAACACCATTCTCTGGCTTCTAATTAGGAAGCTCAGAGGTGAAAAGCTAACAGGGATGTAAGTAATGAGGAGCTGACCTAGTGCCACTGGCCTACCCAGATACAGGACACAACAATTCTACATTTGTATCAGCTAGTGTTCACTGAGGGCCTCTAGGTTTCAGGCTGGCCACTGTAACCACTGCAGCATCAGCTGCTGCAACAGCAGCAGCAGCAACAGTAATAACAACCCCGGCAGCAACATTGGCACCTACCATAACAATCATCACAACAACAACAATTATCACAACAGCAGCAAGAGCGAGGCACAGCAGCAACACAGCCACTATATAGTGAAAACAGTGGTGGCAGCCTCGAGCAGCGCCCTTCTTGTGGAGGGCTGAGCTTGCATGCAGCAGGGCCATGCTGGGACCTCTACAGGATGTAGGTGACAATCCTATGTTCTGGTTGAGGAGAGCTCATCGCTGAGCAATAAAACAGTCCTGCCGAATGCCAGAATTGCCTTTTTCCTGGTTCTAGATGTTAACTCACTTGATTTTACCTGGTTCTAGGTGTTATGGTACCTGAGGAGCCATACTGCTGTTTCCTAATGTGTTTAAGGCATTTGCTTGGTGCAATGACTGGTGGTTAAACAGGGTCTTTTAATAACTCCAGCAGCAGTTGCTGCCAGTACAGAACCATGGCTCTCCCTCTCTCTCTCTCCCCCCTCCCTTCCTCTCCCCTCCCCCTCCGTCCCCCTCCCCTCCCCTCCCTCCCTCCCTCTCTCCCCTCCCCCTCTCTCTTTCCTCCCCCTCCCTCCCTCTCTCCTCCCTCCCTCCCCCTCTCTCCTCCTTCCCTCTCTCTTCTCTCTCCCCTCCTTCTCCCCCTCTCTCTCCCCACTCCCTCTCTCCTCTCTCCCCTCCCTCTCTCTCCCCCCTCTCTCCCCCCTCTCTCCCCCTCTCTCCCCCTCTCTCTCCCCCCCTCTCCCCCCTCTCCCCTGCCTCCCCTTCTCTCTCCCTCCCTCTCTCCCCTCCCCCTCTCTCCCTCTCCCTCTCTCTCCCCCTCCCCCTCTCTCCCCTTTCCCCCTCTTTCCCCTCTCTTCTCTCTCCCCCTCTCTCCCTCTCTCCCCCTCTCTCCTCCTCTCTCTCTCCCCCTCTCTCCCCTTTCCCCCTCTCTCCCCTCTCACCCCTCTCCCTCTCTTCCCATCTCTCTCCTTTCCCCCTCTCTCTCCCCTCTCTCCCCCTCTCTTCCCTTTCCCCCTCTCTCCTCTCTCCCCCTTTCTCCCGATCTCTCCCCTCTCACCTCTCCCCCTCCCTCTCTCCCTCCCCCTCTGTCCCCTTCCCTTTCTCTCCCCTCTCCCCCTCTCTCCCCCTCCTCCCTCTCTCCCCCTCTCTCCCCCTCTCTTCCCCCTCTCCCTCTCTCCTTTCCTCTCTCCCCTCCCTCCCTCTCTCTCCCCTCCCACACTTCTCCCCTCCCTCTCCTCTCTCCCCCTCCTTCACCCTGCCTCTCTCTCCCCCACTCTCTCTCCACTCTGACTGCCCAGTTCTCCCACCAAAGCTCTCCACTCTGGCCCCCTAACCCAGAGGATCCTCCAAGTATATGGCTTCTATGACACAATCACAGTGATCATTATTAAGCCTAATAATGCCCCACCCTTTGGTGGTGGTGGCAGGGATCCTGGAGAAGGGTTAGTGGGATTCATACGCAGGTGTAACCTGCGAGTCAGTTCTTTGCAGGTTTTACCCCCACCCCAACAGTTTTCATGGGACCCTGCTGTCCTGTGCTCCAGGCTCCAGGCTCCAGGCTCCAGGCTCCAGGTTCCAGGCTCCCATGGACAGAGTTCACACTCTCCAGAGGCTGTTTTCTGAAGGGGACGTTTCCTCTTTCCTTTCTCATCTGACAGCAGTCATGCAGGGACCGTGTGGAATAGCCTGGAAGCTCAGCACCTGTTCTGTCAGCATTGCTCTCCTGCCTTTCAAGCCCTCTTTCTCTTCAGCGAGAAGCCATTTTAATAAGGCTATAATTTTGTTACAAAATTCCGTAATTAAATATCCTGGAAAGAAATGAGGTTGTGGGTCCCTATCTCCCAATTTATCAGACTTAATGCTCCAAGTTACATTGTGTTTAATCAAGAGCAGAGCCCCACTGTAGCTCCACGATTCCCAGCCTCAGAGATGGGAAGTGCTCAGAATTGATCGTGGGATGGGACTTTGTCGACCAAGTCGCATCCTAAATGGTGGCTTTCCTTTCCAAAGTAACAGGTCCCACCCCAACCCTGCCTTCATCCCGAATCCTTCAGCACTCCCAGGGAAAAACTGGTCTCAATTGGCCTCGGCTGGAGCAAATGAGCTCCCCCTGCTGGCGGAGGGAGCCTGTTGCACAGGAGCTGCTGAATCACAAGCGAAATCCTTCCAGCCGCAGTGTGAGCTTTAGGAGTGCAGACAGAGCGCAGGGGTCTAAAGATCAGGAGGCCTGGGTCCCCTACCACAAGGATCTTAGATTTCAGTAGGCGAGACCAGATGTGCACATATTTCATATGATGCCCGATTCATAAAATAGCGTATATTAAGTCCAGTTCATGGAATTGAGAGAGAATTCTGTCCCCAGAGAAGGGAAGGGGCAGTTCACGTGATACAGACAGCATTTGACTTGCAGCCTGAGAAAGCAGATTTCAGAAGAGGAAGAGGGAGAGAATGGCCAATGTAAAACTGTAAGGATTCTAGAATGTTTGAAGTGAAATAACAGCAGATCATGTACCTTAGTGTCCTTTAATTAATTCCCTTTTGTTTTTATGAAGGGGGTGCTCTGAGGGGCTACTATTGGATCAGTGCTAGTGGGGGTGGGGAGAGGGATTGCTCCTGGAATTGCATCCTGGGTCTCCTGCTAGATTGAACCCAGGTCTCCCACATGCAAAGCATGCACTCTAACTCTTTGAGCTATCTCTCCAGCCCATGGTTTCCTTTATAAGTGAGGAAAAGGAATCTTGAAAGTCCAAATGCTCTAGATGGAAGAAACAGAGCAGAGACTGGGACTCACAGGTTTAGAACAACCCTGAGCTCACCCATCTTCTAGGCTGAGGCAGGAAGGAAAGGAGAGGGGGCTGGGAAGTTCAGATATGTCAGAGAATCAGAAAAAGCAGCCTGAGTCGCCACAAGAAATCCAATCCCCTTTACTGGGGAAGTGAAATGGTCTGGTTAATTTAATTTCCTAATTAGATGGAAGTTTAGCGGAAAGGCCGTATTGTTAGAAATGTTGACTTTTAAAAAAATCCTAAAATGTTTTATTGCATTTTTTTTGCCTTAGCAAGCAAAGTCTCTCCCAATACATTTGAGGTAGAGAACAGGCGAAGTGATGGGTGGAAATGCTTGGAGGGGCTCTCTGGAACTTTCCCATTTGTCATTTGTCTATATAGCATTGGGGTTTGTTATCAGGGTGGGGTGGGAACACTGGATTAACCTAAATCAGTGCCATGGTTAACTGAGGATCTTACTGATTTATTAAGGGGGTCCCTGCTGAAGCCCCTTATTGTCTGTTCTCCCCTTTGCTGGGCTGCCCCAGGCAACAGAGTTTCTGTGACAAGCCTGAATATCTCTTGGGCTTGCTTTGGAAAGGAAAAGCAGTCCATTGATTATACTTGCGGCTGCTCATGGCCAAACCCTTCCCGTTGGGAACCCCCAGAAAAGTGATGAGCATTTGCCTAGTTAAATAGGGGCCCAGGGATTTGGTTCTGGCCTGGTTCTGGTAGCCCATCTTCCAGGAGGCCCCCAGGATTTCCACCCACTGAGATTTCTCATAAAGTTCACTCTTGCACAACACCAGGTGTAACTGCACCGCCCCTGCTATACAGGATGCACAGCTGCACACCCCTCCTGAGGCTGGGATGGGAAGAGAAAGAGCATCACTCCATCTTGGTGACCCACCTGCTGCTTGGGCTCATGTGTTCTGGGGAGCCATAGGAGATCCATGTGGTAAGGCACTGTGGCCTGTAGGAAGAAGCCATGAAAGTGAGCCTGCAAGCAGAAGCTAGCTCCAGCCCTGCTGAACTAGAAATGGCTACAGGCTGCCTCATTCTGTTACAGCCTGCCAGGAGAACCTGGGCAGGAACCACTCAGCTAAGCTCCAGCCCAGATACTGCCCCTTGGAAACTGTGTGAGATAACATATCTTCTTCATGTGGGGACTGGGGCACACTCATTTGTTCACAGTGACTCTTCTTGGCTCTGTGCTCAGGTGTGACCCCTGACAGTGCTGGGGGGGACCATATGTAGTGTTTAGAATTATACTGGAGTTGGCTGTAGGCAAGGTAAGTGTCTTCTGCCCTGTACTATATCTCTCTGGCTCAGAGAAAATAAATCTTGTTTTAAGTTGCTAAATATTAGGCCTACTAGCTATAAAACAGATGGTGAATGCAGTCATAAATAACCAATACAATAGCTATTCCTGAGATGGAGAGAACTTAGTAACTGCTTTTCCCAGAGCCCCATCTGCATGGTCAGAAGTAGGGTTTGCATCCTAAAATCTCAAATTCAGACGGGGCTTCAGAGTTCAAATGATACTTTGTGTGTAAACAAAAGTCCAGGTCTCTGAACTTGGGGCTCATCCTTTTCTCCCCCACATTTCCATTCCCAGCAACTAATCCTCTTACTTATTCACTTTTTCTTTTTTTTTTTTTAAATTAATTTTGTTTTGTTTTGTTTTGTTTTTGGGTCACACCCGGCAACGCTAAGGGGTTACTCCTGGCTCTATGCTCAGAAATCGCTCCTGGCAGGCTTGGGGGACCAAATGGGATGCCGGGATTCGAACCACTGTCCTTCTGCATGAAAGGCAAACGCCTTACCTCCATGCTATCTCTCTGGCCCTCAATTTTTTCTTCCTCAAACATTTTTGTAGCATCCATACTATGTGCTCAGAACTGTTCTAGTCACAGGCACAGTTAAGACTCTGGGCTAAATCCCAAATGGATACTGTGTGGCACTCACAACAGATCAAAGGTTGTCACTTAGAAGCCTGAGCAAGCGCTTGCCTTGCACACTGGCCAACTCAGATTTGATCCTTGGTATCCCATACGGTCCCCTGAGCACTGCCAGGAATAATTCTTGGCAAGGAGCCAGGAGTAAGTTCTGAGCACCACTGGGTGTGGCCCTCCAAAACAAACAAATAAATAAAGCATCTTAATTTGAGGGTTAGAGAGAGAAAACTCTCTTGAGAACTTGCAAAGTAGGCTTGGTTTGGTTTTGATCCTCAGTACCAGAAGGTCCTCCAAGCACCTCTGTGAGTGACCCATGAGCAGGCATCTGGGATTTGTCCCTATGCTCTTCTGGAGTTTCTCCCCAAAGTGTCATTTAAATCATGTATAATTTGTATAATTGTGCTAAATTAGGATATCCATTCTCTATGAAAGAACAGATGAAAAATTTGAATTACATTCTGAAGAAAAGGAGCTGATTCTCCTTTCTGAAAACTGCCCTGGGTCTCCTGGGTTGCTTTCTCTTCTTCAGGTCTCCAGGCCTGGAATTTTGGATGTTAGAAGCAACAGGGATCCTACAAGCAAGTGATGTTGTTTTATGGGATGTGGTTTCTCGGGAAAGTTAGATGACTCTCAGGGCCCCTCTAAACACATAACATTCTGTATACAAATTGGAGGACATTGCTGAAACATTTGAAGTTCATCAATGGCTTATCTAGTAATTCATAGATCCAGAGCCCCTGATCTGGTCTAATCGAGGTGAAAAAGTGCAGACAGAGAAGGCAAGTCACTTGCCAAATATTCCATGGCAATTCAGTTGCAGCACCCACACTTTATTTACTAAGATAGTTCCACAATCCTGGCATAAGTCTCTGACTTACATGATGCCCATGGTCACAAAGTAAGCAGTCCCACCTGGAACATGGAATTTAGAGAACCCACATGGGGATACTACTTTTCCAGCCTCTTCTCTTGGGGACAGGCAGAGTTACTCATAGGCCAAACCTCTGTCTTGAGAACTAAGCAGGTATCCAGGTACTTTCCTAAAAGTGGAGAACACTAGAGTGGAGACCACACATTGGGCAAGAGTTGGGTGGGGGAGAAAAGGCTAATTGAGAGAGGGGGTACTTGTCACTGAGCCCCAAGGACTGTTAGCCTATCTATCTGCTGGTCCTGGTTCAGGACATTGTACTGTGGGGGGTCTCTATTCACACAGGACCTGGCTTTTTGCTACCACATTAAGAAGTTGCTCAGTGTGGAAGAGCAGAGGCCTTGGGACCACTGGATTGGTTCATGTTTTGTGACATTTTTAGCTGCTGCTCCTTCTGGGTTGAAAATGGGGAAAAGGAGAGTTTTTCCACCGCAGGCTTGTTGGGGAAGTTAAATGAATTCTTTTTTTGTAAAATGCTGAGAGCAGAGGCTGACATCTAAGAAGGGTCATATCAATGTGGGATCATTAAACACATAGAATCCAGCCTTTTTCAGGTATGAATATTTCCCTACTGTGCCTTTCACAACAGAGGTCACTAGACTTCACAAAAAGGTTATGTTAAAAAAATTCCATACTCAGGCTGGGAGAATGGCTCAAAGAGCCACATAGGCTTTGCATGTGGGAGATCTGGGATCCATCCCCAGCACTGCAAGTTCCCTTGAGCACCGCTGTCAGTAAACCCCCATCACCAAGCTGGGATTAATTCCTTAGCACTACCAGGTGTGGGCCCCAAATTAGACAAAACAAAAATCCACTTTATTTAACTATAAATTGTTTGCCATTACATTGCCTGGCTGTCGGTACATTCAGATGAATTTGATTTGCATGCTTATATTCATGTATAAACACCTTTATAGTCAGGATATAGAATGCATCTATCTTTTCTGGAAGCTTCCTCACCCTTTATCCTAATCAGCACCCCATACCCAGCTACCATCCCAGGTAGTCCTGACTTTGCCACATGCAGTTATGACCCTCAGCGCCATCCATGCAAGCTGCTAAATAGCTAGGATGGCCAGTATCTCTCATTCCTGCCTTTATGGTATTATAACCATGTATACCGCTGCTTGTTTCAGAAAGCTTCATTTTTTTTATTCTAGATTAGAAAAATAACAGGCAATTATATAGCAAATGGAAGTAGTGAGTGTGGGTAATTAGGACACAAGAGTTGATTTATATATATATATATATATATATATATATATATATATATATATACACACACACATACATACATACATACATACATACATATAAAATGCAGTCCTTGAAATCTTTCTATAAAATGGACAGGAAAGCTCGGATATTAAAAGTGAAGCAAATAGCTGCAGCAGCGATAGAGATACCTGAGAGTTCTCTGCACACTGTTTCTTACTTTCCCTGGAGAAATGTGGTTCCATAGGGCAAGGCCTGGCACATATGTTGGCACAGAGAGAAGGGCCAGAGCTGCTCAGAATAAAAAAGAGTTCCTCCCGCTGGGCAAGTCCAGTGGGCCAGTCTTGTGTTGGTGGGGCAGATGTGTTTGTAAAATTGCACAACAGCCACCAAATACTGTCAATTGTCAGGACTTTAAGCAAGCACTACCACCAACCCCCCTTTCAGATAAGATTGTGGACAAACACATGCAGGCTCTGGGTCTTTCAGGATCACAGCTTTCCCCTGCCTGTGCCAGTGCCTCTGGTTGAGTTGCTACGTCTGCTTTCACCACCATGCCCACCCTGGCTTGCTTTGGCTAGTCCTTGTTCTGGCTCTAGGGAGTCCCACATCTGGGAGGCCCCAGTGTTGCTGGAAGGCCAGGGCTATGGATATCCTTGAATCTATGACAGCTTGTGGGTGACTCCCATCCTGTTTAGATTGTTCCAGGAATACACCACAGCCTGGGTGATTCCAGGATGTCTCTTTGAGCTTGAAAATTCAAGAAAGCTGAGATTGAGGTGTGGAATGTCTTGGCTCCTGGTGAGAGCTCTATGATTAGTGTAGACATGGCAGCCTTCATTTTATAAAACCACCTTCTTGTTTTTATTATTATTATTATTATTATTATTATTATTATTATTATTAGTTTTTGGGTCACACCCAGCAGCTCTCAGGGGTTACTCCTTGCTCTATGCTTAGAAATTGCTCCTGGCAGGCTCCGGGGACCATATGGGATGCCGGGATTTGAACCGCCATTTTACTGCATCAAAGGCAAATGCCCTACCACTGTGCTATCTCTTTGGCTCTAATTAATACTTTTTAAAAGTAAATCACCTTGAGTCACACAGGTGCAAAGCTGTTCATGATTGAGTTTCAATCACAGAGTGTCCAATACCCTTCACCGGTGCACATTTCTTGCATCAATATCCAGTTTCCTTCCTGCCTGGCACACTGTCCACCTCAGTCTACATCAATGGCAGGCATTCCCCCCCCACACCAAGCACACTGTGGTTTGCAATATTGTTATTGAAGGGGTATCATGCATGTCACTTTATCTCCTTTCAGCACCTAGTTTTGTCCAGAGTGATCATTTCCAGCTGTCATTGTCATAGTGCTCCCTTCTCTGCCTTATGCACCCCTGCTCTCTGTGGCAATCTTCCTACCATGCACCAGTTCTCCTGGCAGCTGCCCTCTTGCTGTGTTCACTTGTGCCTTTTGTTCTCATGTGCACAGGTGGCAAGGGGGTGGAACATGGTTCAGCATTTCCTGGCTCCTCCTAGCAGGCAGTAATTCACTGAATTAGAGTTGCACACTGATGATCCCATGTAACCATAATTACTTCTGGTGGGGCTTGTCTTCAACATGGTCATGTTGGGGCATGCCCTTGGAGGGAGACCATCTACCATTAACCTGTCCTTTCCCCATCAGGGCCATTTCTAGTCTCCTCTCCTTGCTCTTGGTCTGGCATAAATGCTTCGAGTTCCTCTGCTCACCACCACAAGACTTACCTGCCTTTATCTCCTGTTACCCATCCTCCCTTTCTTCGGCTCTTGCTGCCCCTTAGAAAAATCTGCTTTCCTTGACTGTTTGCCCTGACCCAGGGACGGCCTTGTGCCTGCTGTCCTTAGCAGCTGCAGCTGCCAGCCAGACAAGAAATTCCCTAGAGGCCTCCGATGTCCAGGCATTATCCCCCTGTGCTCCTCCCCACACACTCTCCTGAATGGCCACAGCAATGGCCATCTCTGCAGCAGGCACATGAAGGGTTATAGCGGAACTCATGAAGGTTAATAAGACTCAGGCAGCCAGTCCTCATGGAAGTCAACCCCCACGCCCCAATACTGCCCCAGAGCCCCGCGCTGGCCTCTTCCTGTCGCCGGGACATCATTAGAAATGTTAATTATTAATTAATCACTAAAAGCACATTTTGCTGCATTGCTGTTCTCAATCTCGTACACTATCTCTCTTCCCCCACCCCCTTTCTTTTTGTAACTGGATACTGATTCCTGAGTCTCTTGTTTTTCTTTAATTTTTCATTTAAAAAAAATGTTGCTTTGCTGGGGATTGAACCCGTCTCAGACACAAACAGCGTATGCTTTACTGTTGATCCATATCCTGGCCCTTGTCTCCTGTTTTTGTTTTGTTTTTATATACTTCCTTCTGCTTACATCCCATTTAAGGCTGAGGTGTTGGGGTGTCTGGGGCAAGGAGGAGCCAGGAGAGGCACCTATGTATTCTGTCCAAAACATCCCCTTCCTCCTTTCAAAGAAAAAAGAAAAAAACATAAAGATCTAGAAAATGGGCAAGAACTTGGGCAAGAATTGGATTCTGACAGTCCGAGGTATTTTTGGTGAGTCTAAGATCCTCTTTTCCCCGCCATCCCTATGAATACACTTACATACCCAAGACCCATTTGTATGTATTTTTGTTTGTTTGTTTGTTTGTTTTGTTTTGTTTTTTCTAATTTTTTTTGTTTTTGGTTTTTTGGGTCACACCTGGCAGTGCTCAGGGGTTACTCCTGGCTCTATGCTCAGAAATCGCCCCTGGCAGACACGGGGGACCATATGGGATGCCAGGATTTGAACCACCGTCCTTCTGCATGAAAGGCAAACACCTTACCTTCATGCTATCTCTCTGGCCCCTTGTTCGTTTTTTGTAAGCTGAGAAGCCAATTAAAATTCCTTTTTATTTTAAAAAAAATCCTGGAAAGGTCTCCATTCACCCAGTCAAATGGTGCCACTTCAGTGCTTGCAGAGTTAGCTTGGTGATGAGAGTCCTGAGGATGTGCAAAGAAGAAGGGAGGGCTGGGGTGGCTCCTGATCTAACACTGTCACCTATTCTGAGAGTTGGGGTCACCTCTTTTAATGTGGGCCACTCAGTTTAGTGAGAACAACTGTGTTTCGAAGTTAGGAATTTTGAATTTGAATCTCTGCTTTGCCATGTGCTTGTTAAGCAGCCTTCACCACATGGATCACCATTCTGAAATTTGTCACTAGAATGTGGGAATAATCTTAGGGCCAGAGATATAGCTAAAGGATTAGGTACTTTTTAATTTTGATACCACTGACCCTGGTTTAATCCTCAGAACCACATATGGTCCCCTGAGTTGCTCTAGGAGTGATCCTTGTGTGCAGAGCCAGGAGATATATAGTCTAGGTAATGGGAGGGGAAGAAAAATATCTGTCACTTGGGTTATTGGGGAATTTGATGAGATCATGGGCACACTGTAGATGTTCAATAAGTTCAGGCTTATTAAAAGAAGATTTAAAGTTAAGAGATGCAAAGGAATTCATGCTCTTCTTTATGAAAAAGAGATGAGAGTAGCCGCTCTTGCCTGGGGCCTGGAGAAGGCTGTTTCTGAGCATTTGATCTGTAAATAAAGACCAGCCACTGTGCTCTGTATGTGTAACCTCATTGATTGTTCCCAACAGCCCCATGACAAGTCACTGCCATCATCACTGTTAGTGACAGTGGAGGAAATCCAAATAAAGGAATGTTAAAGCATGTGTTAGTAAGTCACTTGAAAACTTTTAGAAGGATAGTTTTGAAAGTAGACTTTTATTGGACTTGTCTAATAATGTAACCACTTACCAGATATGGTTATTGAGCTCTTAATATGGGATTTATCTCCACTGAGATGTACTTTAATTGCAAATTATAACCTGTTTCAAGGACTTTGTTCAAAAAGAAAGAGATAGACTACCTTTTGAATAATTGCTTCATATTGATTACCCAAAATGGTAGTCTTTGGGAATATATTGAGTTAAATAAAACATGTTATTAAAATTAACTGGGTCTGTTTCTTTACCCTATTGTTAATGGACTACTAGAAGATAGGCAATGCTGTTGAGTTCCCATTTTCTTTGAGATCTAGAAACCTGCTCTTAATCATCTGAATCATCTGTAGCACTAAGGATTTTTAACATGAAAGTTCAACTGGAGAGACAATTATATGGGCTGAATCATTTGAGTGTAGGAGGCCAGGGCTTGATCCCTGGCACCACATGGTCCCCCAGAAGCCATTTCTAGGAGCAATCTCCATACCTAGAGCCAGAAATGGTCCCTGAGAACTGCTGGATATGGTTCAAAAACAAGCAAATATATCTCTACATAAGTAAAAACTGACATGCCAGCCCATGACAAGAGAGGAAAGGTCACCAAGAATTTCTACATACTGGCTGATAGGTTTTTGGTTTTGTTTGTTTTTGTTTTGGGTTTGTATGTTTGCTTGTTTTTGGTACTTGGGCCACTCTTGGCAGTTCTCAAGGTTACTTCTGGCTCTGTGCTCAAAGATTACTCCTGACAGGCCTTAAATCCTGGACAGCCACATACATGGTAAATGCTCTACCTGCTGTGCTATTGGTTGGTAAGTTCTTATGTATGTCAGGAGCCCCTTTATTAAAGTGTCCCATTCAGAGATGGGAAGCTCTAAGCTTTGTTCAGGACCATCAAGAAAAGACTAGCAGAGCCCTAGTCTATGATCTGGAGCTTGATCCTCTCCCTGCCACCCAATCAAGGTGAGAGACAGTGAAAAGAAAGAACTTTTCTCACAAATGCTTATTTCTTTGCCCTGCCCCAGGCTGCCTGGGGACTCAGCTCAGTGCTATCAAATCAGCTGATGAAAGACCCATGCTTGCTGTATTACCACTCTGGCCCCTTCACTTTAGTAAATGCCTCTTGACCTTCCTTATATCAACTTCAATTCCTAAGTTCTGTTTTCTAAAACCATGCTTCTCAGAATTTTAGAAAATAAGGCAGAGAGCTTAGTGCTAGTCCTTAAGGAGTCCAAGACTTGTTGACTCAACGTCTCCTGGGGTATAGGTTGAGATATAGCAGAGCAGGTAAGGTGCTTGCCTTGTATGCAGCTGACCCAGGTCTGATCCCTGACCCCAGATATGGTCCCCTGATCACTCCAGAAGTGATTCATGAGGACAGAGCCAGGAGAAAGTCCTAGAAATCTCCAGTATGCTTCTCCCCAATGAAAACAAAACAAAACAAATCTTTCGAGGTAATACCCAGAGGTTTGCATCCTCCTCTCCATTTTTTTTTTTTTGCCCATTTTCCCCTTCTTTTTCTCTCTTTAGATTCCTGCATGGTTTTTTGTTTGTTTGTTTGTTTGTTTGTTTTGTTTGTTTTTGGTTTTTGGGTCACATCTGGCAGGCAGCGCTCAGGGGTTACTCCCGGCTCTACGCTTAGAAATCACTCCTGGCAGGCTCAGGGGATGTCAGGATTCAAACCACTGTCCTTCTGCATGGAAACAAACGCCCTACTTCCACGCTATCTCTCTGACCCCTCCTACATGTTTTTGTTCTGTTTGTCCAACATACATTTATTCGCCCACATTCATACACACCTACATTCACTCTCATACACTTACACTGGCATGCACTCACACTCACATACACACATTCAGATATACTCTGATACATATACTTAGACACATTATCACATACGTAGTCATCCATACTCATAAACATTCACAAGCATTCACATGCACTCTCCATCACATATTCATCACACACAATCACATTCCTTCACATATAAATTTACATACATTTACATACATATTTTCTCACACACAACACACACACATACTCTCAATGCTCTCAGAATGAGACTCATGAGCAGTGCTTCTCAGCTTGGTGGCACAGTGTCCAACAGTGTGACCAGTTGTGACATATGCTGCCACTAATTTCCCTAAAAAATAAAGTGGCTAAATTTAAAAATTATTTACTTCTTTGTTTTGTTTTATTTTGTTTTGGGGGGGGCACACCTAGTGACACTCAAGGGTTACTCCTGGCTATGGGCTCAGAAATCGCTCCTGGCTTGGGGACCATATGGGACACCAGGAATCAAACCCAGGTCCATCCTGGGTCAGCCACATGCAAGGCAAACACCTTACCGCTGTGCTATTGCTCCGGTCCTGAAAATTATTTACTTCGTAAATTGTGCTATTCAAGATTGCTGCTAACTGGTGTCACCTTTCGTCATGTGCATCTTGGGACACTTCAAGAGAGGGATGTGGAATAGCTGCCCTATCCCAGAAATATACCCTCTGTTGTGTTCACTGTAATGTCAGTTGTCAAGGATAACAAGGACAAAACATTGAGCACCGACTTCATGCCCAGTATTTGCAAAGAGCTGGATTATCTCCTTCAACTTGCCTACAAGTCCTTGGAAGAGATGGGGACCTCTGCTAGTTCCAATTCATAAAAGAAAAATTGAGAAAGTTAAGATCACCTGCTCAAGGTCACCCAGCTGGAAGACCAATGAACAAACAAATAAAACACCCAGAATCAGGACTTGATGCCCTATGTGGGCCTGATAAATTGGGGTGATTTTAATTGTCTGTGACAACTGAAATTGCAGGAGAGATTAGTAGTATTTTTTCCCAGGGATCCAAAGAAGACGATTCTTCCTCTTCTCCCCAAGAAGTCCCCAGAATGAGGAACCAAGAATGCAGGAAACCACGCCAGGCAAAGGGATGGGCTATTTCTCAGGAAACTCTGGTTCTAGAGTTCAGTGTGATGCCAAGGAAGGTCTGGAATATCTGGAAAATTCAGTGAAGATAGTCTAGATCTAGACCCATGTCAGAGAAAGGTCTGCTTTGCCAATACCATGCCAAAATGCCACCTCATTCTTTTTTATAATCTTTATTTAAACACCGTGATTACAAATATAATTGTAGTTGTATGATTTTAGTCATGTAAAGAACACTCCCTTCACCAGTGCACCATTCCCACCACCAATGTCCCAAATCTCTCTTCTCCCCACCCCACTCACACCTGTACTCAAGACAGGCTTTCTACTTCCCTCATTCATTCACATTGTTAGGATAGTTCTCAAGGTAGTTATTTCTCTAACAGCACTCATCACTCTTCATGGATAGCTTCATGTTGTGAGCTGCATCTTCCAGCCCTCATCTCTTTTGTCTCTGAAAATTATTGCAAGAGTGTCTTTCATTTTTCTTAAAACCCATAGATGAGTGGAACCATTCTGCATCTCTCTCTTTCTCTCTGACTTATTTCACTCATCATAATAGATTCCATGTACATCCATGCATAGGAAAATTTCATGGCTTCATCTCTCCTGATGGCTGCATAATATTCCATTGTGTATATGTACCACAATTTCTTTAGCCATTCAGCTGTAGAAGGGCATCTTGGTTGTTTCCAGAGTCTTGCTATGGGAAATAGTGCTGCAATGAATATAGGTGTAAGGAAGAAATTTTTGTATTGTATTTTTGTGTTCCTAGGGTATATTCATATGAGTGGTATAGCTGGATCTTATGGGAGCTCAATTTCCAGTTTTTGGAGGAATCTCCATATTGCTTTCCATAAAGCCACCTCATTCTTGACTTTTAACGTTTCAACCTGAAGATAGACCAACCTTGCCAGCATAAAGTAGTAAGGCATAAGACACCAAACACTTGCTTGCATGGGGTGGAATAATAATTCCCTATCACTCTAAGGATGAACCATGTCAACAGTCTCTAATTGGAGAGTCTGCATAACACAGGGCATAAAGGCAGAAGCATAAAGGCAGCATGAGAGGTTGGACCTTTATTCACCACCAGACTCCTGCTGGGGCCACAAGCCACCACAATCATAGCCATAAGTATGTAGAGTGATAATTATTGCAGGTTCTTGGCTTTCGTGTGTGTGTGTGTGTGTGTGTGTGTGTGTGTGTGTGTGTGTACAGTGTGTGGAGAGGGCATATCTGAAAAGGAGTCTGCCACAGGAATGTGTGGAGCATGTATAGATTGTCTTTTACTAGGTCCTTGCAGAGGGATATACATGAAAGTGAATGAGTGGCCTAGAGCTGGACTCTTCAACTACTGTCCAAGGGACTGGTCTGTAGGTGTAGAGATATTGGAAACCACTGGTATATCACGTTGGTTTAACTGCCAGCCCAAAGACCAGTATACATGATGGCTGTCAGTCATCACGTAACAGGTGAAAGAACTCTGTTTTAGAAGCTTCCACTCAGGAAGCTTACCCCAGCTTCTGCATGGCAGGTGGTTGTGTGTTTAAAGCAACACTCATATAGCCCCTTTGATTTATCCTATCCCCTGAGCTATAGCTTCCAGCTCCTTTCAGTCTTCTTTATGGGCCTGACTTCCATCTCCTGCACCATTCGGCAGCATTCTGAAGATAGACTCCAAGTCGTTCATGTCCTTCCTGCCCAGTACTGCTGGGGTTGAGCCCTGTACTCTAGTGGGATTGACTATCCTGACCACATCGAGGCCATGTTATGATCAGACAGACACTCACTTTCCCTTAATGTAGCCAAGAGTGTGTTCACTTTCCGTATCATGTATCAACCACAAAACACAGTTGGACCATGCTGAGCTAGTGGCCCACTTACAAAAGAGCAAACAAATAGGTCATTTTCATCTGGCCTGCTGCCAAACCAGGTCGACCCCATCCGGTACTCATGCAATTAATTTTTAACCTAAATGCAGGAATTTGAAGTTCTTTCTTCTGGTTCTCTCATGTTGGTTTCTGCCCTGTGTTCCTTCCTGTTGAGGTCATTTCTTATTTCCATTCTGATGTCTGTTGTAGCAGCTAGTTGAGGTCATTTTCTTACTTCTATTCTGTCAGTTTTAGTAGTAACTATGATTCCCAGTTTCATGTCTGCTGCACAGCTGATTAGAATACATTGTCCTCTTTTGAGTCATAGGTAGTGATGCCAATGTGGTCAGTGCCAAGGACAGAGCTCTAGGGCACACCACTCGAGACCTCCCTTGGGTTGACACAGAAAAACTAATCAACATTCTTGGACTATGGTTGCTCATCCAGCTATGACTCCACTTCCTGTCCTCTGACCCAGTTCTTATTTCCCCATCACTGCCTCAAGGGCACCAGGTAAAACATTTGTCAAAACGCCACACTGATATCAAGATGTATTGGGTCTATATCATTGCCTTGATCTTCTGCCTGAACAAATGAATTGCTGCTGATACATGATGGGAAAGATATTTACATGTCTGGGGGGCAAAAAAGAAAAATAAGTGTGGAAATGAGAAGACAGGGTTTCACCGTGGGAAGAAGGGAACCCCATTTAAATTGAAGAGTTAGTGTACAAGACTTTCCTGCTGGTATTATCTGGCTCTTGCAGATGTTCAGATTGTTTCCCTGTGAGTTTACAGAAACACAGTTCCCTATATGATGTACTTACTGCATGCATTCTGTGTGTGTGGTGCTATGGATTGAATTCAGGGACCCTTGCAAACAAGAGCAGAACTCACCTACCAAGCCCCATTCCTAATATTCTGTGCATTTTTATCTTGCCGGTTAATCCTTGAATTTCTCTTTTTTCTTTTTCTTAAGCCAATTTTATACCTCTCGTTGACAAATATTGTCAAAAGTATTCACCCTAAGTCAAGTTCTGTGTCTTAATCTGTGTAAATGAATGCAGGATGACCCAGGGGCTGACTCAGTATAAGATCTCACACACATCAGATCCTACATGTGCCTGCAGCATGGAGCACAATCTCTGTGCTTAGTGATCTGTGAGTGGCAGCACACAGGCCTATGAGATCCCATCTTCCTGGCATTCAGGTGGCCACAACAAGAGAACAGGGACACTCTGCTCCAAAATTTGTGGTTGTTCTGAATCCGACTCACTCAAACCAACTTTACAAGATGTTCATTAAATTACTCTGATAATATAAAGTACTGCAGAATGTAGTTCATTAAGTTACACTGAGAATGACAATCTCATCCTATCAAGGGGAAGAGGTTCAGGCTTGGCAGGAGGATGTTGAGCAAATGGGACTTGATTCTGCTGGGGGATGGGCAGGAGCAAAGAATGAACCACACAACAGCTAAGAGGACAGACTCCAAGAAAAGTAAAGAACAGTGGGAAGTCTGAAGGGCAGGTTCCAGGGTCAGCATGAGACAACAAATCTGAGCACAAACTAGAAAAACTAAGGTACCCAAGATGCTCAGAACTTTCCATCTATAAGCCAGTTGCACAGAATAAGTTTTATCTAGTTTGAGAACCCAGATCTGCAAGGATCTTCTAATAGTTAAGTGTATGAATGCCAATATATATCTACTCCCTTTAAAAAATTCTTTCTTTTATTTGTTTTGTTTTGTTTTTTGGGGGGTCTCACTTGGCAACGCTCAGGAGTTATTCCTTTCTCTGTGTTCAGAAATCTCTCCTGGCAGGCACAAGGGACCATATGAGATGCCGGAATTCGAACCACCGTCTATCCTGGACTGGCTGCGTGCAAGGCAAGTGCCTTACTGCTGTACTATCTCTCCAGCTCATCCTCTCCTTGACTCACCAAAACTCCAAGCATGCTTCTGAAGACAAGGTGACTTACCGGGTCAGGAACAGCCTATTACAGTCATCACAGGTTCAAGTTCTACCACTTGGAATCATGTACTCTGGTGTCAGTCACTTCCTTAGCTTTTCCACATCTTAGTTTCTCCATCTAGAAATCAAGGCTCATAATGATGCCTCTCTTTGATGGTGATGTTGGTAAGGGAGATTGATCAGGCATCTAAAGTGTCTGGAGGGTTGTTGCAGTAAACTTTAGCTGTCTTTATTAACTGTGTGACCTTGGACAAAAGTCACCCAGCTCCTCTGAGCCTCTTTTTCTCAGAAATAACGTGAGGGCATGACTTGGAAGCATTTTGCAGAGTGCGAGGGACTCAATGAATGTAAATGCTTTATTACTCTCAGGTTTCTTAGATGCTTAGAAAGGTCTCAGTCTTCTCTAGGCCCAGAAAACCCAAACTGTGCCTGACTCAGGCAGGGTCCAGGCACAGTCAAGGTATTTTGAAGCATTCAAGGACTCTTCAAGGAGACTGCGATACCTTCAGAAATATGTATAGATGTGGAGAGCTTCTCTATGCAGCATTTCCTCCTGGAGAGAAAGCCCATCACTTCAATTCTATTTTCAAAGAAGGTCATAGTTCTCCCAAAGTCAAGAACACTGGCAAATCTACAAGAAAACTATAGTTTCCTCGAATCACCGTTAAACCTGAGCATGTGGAGTTACTTAGAATGCAGAGCAAGAACAGAGTCCTCTCAGCAGGTTAGCTGGAGAAGTTCCAGTTAGGATGTAATATCAGATCCATTTCCTCTAGATCTTTCTCCATTTCTAGGCATCCAAGGTCCCATACTGTTAGACCCTGCTCGTATTTAGAAAGCTGGGCCATGAGGCTGATATCATTAGTCATTTAGTCTAAATCAGCGTTCTTCAAACTTAAGAAGTATAAGATACCAGCAGACTGGGAAAATAGGAGGAATAATTCACAGACTGGCTGACAGCAAAGAGATAAATAAAAACCAGTGTATTTATTTATTAAATCCAGTGTGATAATACAATGGATAGGGTGCTTGCCTTACATGTAGTCAAACCAATTTTGATCTATGGCATCCCATATGGTTATACAAACATGACCAGAAGTGATCCCTTATAAATAAGAAACATAGTAGGGGAATAACTAATGACTGAAGGAAATGAAAGTGAAGAGCAGGAGAACTGGTTCTTCTTTTGTACTTGTTATTTGGGGAGTGAAGCAAAGGTGGGATAGGTCATGGAAAGGACCACTATAAGAATAATAGAGAGAAGTGGCCATTCTGGACCACAACTGGGTGCTAAATGAAAGTAAAGTGATAAGCATGATATACTATAAATAATAGTATGGCAAATCACAGTGCCTAAAAGGAGGAAAAAGAAAAATAGTGTCTGCCATAGTCTGCAGGCTCAGGGGAGGAAAAGAAACTGGGAAATTGGTGGAGGGAAATGAACACAAGTGAAGAGATTGGTGTTTGAACATTATAGTCTGAAACTCAATTATGAACAACTTTGTAACTCTGTAACTCATGGCAATTCAATTAAATAAAAATTTTGAAAGGAAGTTTTTCTAAAAAGAGCACCAGGAGTAATCCCTGAGCACTGGGAAATGGGACACCCATCCCCCAAATCCGTTATCAAGTCACAATATTTAGCTGGTATGCCATATGCCATCTATTATATGATATATGTTCATCCATATGATTGAGGAAAGTATATGGTAGACTACCAGAACATTTTCCATGGATCAGTCTGTAGACCAGTCTTTTAGAGAACAAGGGTCCTAACTATCTTTACCCACTTGCAAAGGCCTTATTACCACTCAAGGAGAAATTCAAGCAAGCCTGTGAGCTCTTTGAGAATCACAACCCCCATTTTGTTATTGGTTGTGGAGAGTGCTCAGAGGTGCTTGAAATCATGTCCAGCATAACTGATGTATAGAACCAAATGAGCACTTTGACAGTCAGGACAGAGGGACCCTATTGAAGCCTAGAGCAGACTCTAGGGCTGATAGCATACACAGCTGGTCACCCTGGAGGCTTGTTGGAGTGCAGAGGGTAGTTGGGGGTGAGCCATTGTCAGATGTATCCATCTCAGATGGCCCAATTTCAATAATTCCTGGAAGCTCATGTCATTCTCTCTCCCTCACATCACCTCTCCCAGACAACGGGAGCCTCCAGAGGAGGCACAGAGGCACAGACCTTAGGTTTCTTTATTGTTTTATTGTGTCCTAAGGTTTGGGGACAAGTGCTCATTATTGTTTCTGCATCCTTTTAGTTTCATGTAGCACAATGACCACAGGAACTTCATGTTCTCAGAGTTTGGGTGTTGTGGGGAATAACTCTTTTGGTATTAAAAAAAAGAAGAATCCAGAAAGTGGGGTCAGATTCCCCTTTCAGCATGAGCCACAATAGCTCAACACCACCCCCATATTCTCTGACAGAAACTGCCCAGCTCAGCCACTTAACCTTATCAAATTTAAAAGCCATTACATTTGTTTTAGATGTATAACTTCTAGACTTTATGGTTGCATGCAACCACACCGCACCTCAATATCTCATAGCCCTGTCAGCCTAGTATCACAGGAAATATGATGAGAAAGTTACAGAGTAATCGATTAAGTTCAGTGGGCCTAAACAGTAACACAAAAGGCTCAACTAGCACCAGCCACAGCCTAGTAAACTTAGAAACTGACTTTAACAACACTCTGGAGAGATATAACAGTCATTTCAAATTGACCTGCGTTGACCTAAGTTTTGATAATTCCATTTGCCTTTGTGTTGTAACAAGTAATGTGAAGTAAATTTGTTTGTGCTGCAAGGGGGCAGGTTCTGGTGGTAGATGGGAGATTAGGGACACTGATGAAGGAAAGGTCACAGTGGTGGTGGGATTGGTGTTAATGTCTCAAACAGCTGTATTATAACAACTTGATAAATCACAATATTATAGTAAAAATTAGGGAAGAAAAAGGAGAACACTTCTATGGACCAGTCTGTAGTGATAGAAGTTCAAAGCCTTATCTATAATGGCAAGTATAGCTACTCCTTATGTAGTATGAGGTTTAGTTCTCTCAGCACCCGAGCAAATAACTACTATTCAAATCCCTTTTTTAGGTAGAGGGAGACTGAGGCAGGAGAAAAGGCAGCAAAAACTTGATCAAGGACAATCACCTAGTAAACCCAGTAATACTGGCCTCTCATCTATTCATTTAAACACTGCACTATGTTGCTTCTTTCAAAGTAAAGAATCTTTTTAGCCCTGTCTCTTTCACACCTTTATGTCTACTCCTTGGCCATAGCAGAATTGATGAATTTTTGGTTGATATGCCTAATATGTTTTAGAATTTGCGAAGTTGTGCCATATCCGGTAGTGCTCAAGGATTACTGGCAGTGCTAGGGGTCTCTGCATGTGGTACTGGGGTCATAACCAGGGCTTTTCATGTATATGGTAAACACATTAACCCATGTACTGTATCTCTGACTTGAGATATTTTACCTGGCCTCAGTATCTCCATTTGCAAAGTGGAGACTGGTCATACCCAGTTTCCTTACAGAATCACTGTGCAAGACAAATGAATACTAGTACAAAAGCTTTGGAAACATTTTCCAAAAAAAAAGGTTATCATGGTGATCATTGCTGACTGGGCAGCTCTTAGCATCCCAGCTGCCTGGATAGATATAAACTCTTTGATTCCATTGGAACTGGAGATTTCATCATCTGCTTGTCTAAGTCCTGACCTTCCTGCCTTTCCTGCTCATCCCTTGGAGGGTTCAGAGGAAGCCTTTTGTCCTCTGGTCAAGAACTCAACCCAAATTCCAGGAGGAGAATTTGTGCCAAGACTCTGGACTGTTTTGCCAGTGCATTCACCCTGGGGCTCTGGCCAGCTCCTCAGGCTCGCCATCAATCACAGTTCGACTTAAAGGCCATTTGCTGTGGTCTAACCCCTCTCTGCACTCCTGTGCCCCTAAGCCCATGCTGCCAGCAGAACCCATGCTGGTCTGCAGAGGTACTGCTACATCTCTCAGAGGTCCTAGGACACCAGATCTTGGACAAGAATGATAGGGTCCTAAGTCACATTTCCAAAGTTGGCCCTTTTTGCCTTCTTCTCTTCTGTATGTTGGGCCCCCAACACTCAGAGCCATGGGGAGGAGGCCTCCACCTGCATGGATCTTCCTCCCTAGGCTCTCCATTTCTCTGCTCTGGTGCACTTCTAGAGACAGTCTTGGAAGATGGTCTGTGGAGGAGAGGACCCAACCAGAACAATACTGTATCTGAGGGTACCGAGCAGTTTAGACACTGTGGTGCAGGATTTATGTGAACCACACCTAGACATTCTTGGGGGCTTCTAGAGCTGCAGCCAGTGATACTTGGGGAGTTATGAGGTGCTAAAAATTGAACTGGAGTCAGTCCTAACTCAGTACTAACTTTCTGGTTCCACAAGGTGGGAAAATGGAGACCTGGAAGGGGTCCCCTAGCTAGTGATAGAATGAAAAGGAACATGATTTCTCAAGACTATATGATAATACAGGATGAGTAGATGAATAAGAACTTCTGGGGGGGGAGGGCGGGGTTGTGTGTGTGTGTGTGTGTGTGTGTGTGTGTGTGTGTGTGTGTGTGTGTGTATAAGTTGAGGGCAAATCAGGTTCTCTGAGTGCTTTGATGCAGAGTAGAGAATTTTGTGCCAGTCCAGACCTGACCCACACAGGGGACCATGCTTGAGGGGGCTTGATTCTATAAACAAAAGGGTTTGCCTTCTCAGAGCATTGAGATTTAAAAAGTTCTTGGGGGAATCTGGGTGAGGATCGCCCCCCAGAACAGAGAGGACCCAGTGAAGTACACACAGGACAGGGGACAGGCAGCCCAGGAAAGGCTGCTGCTGCTATTGCTTAAAGCTCCTGTAATCTGCTCAAGGAGGTGAAACGGGTTTTTTCCCTCTGAGCAGGAGATTAAAGGCGTGAATTTGTGATTGGGCTCGGCTGGGGGCCTCTACCATACCCCCAACAGGGGGCCAAGAGCAGGAGAACACAGCTGCTGCGGGAGAGTCAGCGAGGGGGCTGCCAGCAGCAGGCTGTTGAAAACAAATGGGGCAAAGAAACAGCTCCAATGCTATTGATTGGAGCTGAGGTTTGCACAACAGCCGGAAATGACTTAGTTGCCTCCAAAATCAACAGGGAAAGCAAAGTCAGTGAGCCTAGGAGAGAACTTGCTGAACCCTGCAAAGGGTTTTCTCTCCCCACCTCCACTTCTCCAGAGACTCCCAGGAAATACCCACACATCAGCTCAGCCACACACACCCCTTACACCCCACCCTGTGCTGGCCCTGTGATGTCTGGGGTATTCAACTCCTGGTCATCCCACCTTGGTCCTCCCCATTCTTCCCTCCTACCCAGAACTTCCTCAGCTTCCTGGATGTTGGTGACTACAGCCACATTGTCCTGCTCAGTACTGCCATCCAGACTTCATGTGTGTGCGTATATATGTGTGTATGTGTGTGCACACACACAAGATATTGATGAGTTCCCTTTAGGGTAACTGAGACAATGGATTTTTTTTTTTTTGATTTTTGGGTGACACCCGGCAGCGCTCAGAGGTTACTCCTGGCTCTATGCTCAGAAATAGCTCCAGGCTCGGGGGACCGTATGGGACGCCGGGATCCGAACCACTGTCCTTCTGCATGCAAGGCAAACGCCTTATCTCCATGCTATCTCTCCGGCCCCGACCATGGAATTTTTTGTTGTCATTGTCATTTACTTGGAAGACTACTACAAACAAATAATAGAAGCCAATCAAGAAAAGGGAGCACAGAGGTTTGAAACAGAGAGGACTGAGACTTCAAACCAAGATCATTCAAGATAGGCTCTACGAGCTCAGCTTTCTGGAAGCCCAGCTACCTCTCCTCTCTAGTTTTCTGTGATCTCTCCTCTCTTCCCTTCTCCCTTTTCCTTCCTTTATTTTCCCTTCCTTTCCTCCTTTCCTCTTTTCCCTTCCTTCACTATTAGTCTGATCTTCTATGAAGCAGATACCAAGATTGACTAGGAGCATCAATTTGAATATCAATAAGATGGACAACACCAGTGTGAGAGGGGATGGGAAGAGAAAGACTGAAAAGGGAAGGGAAAGACTGAAAGCAGCTCAGAAGTTGGACCTCTGGGTATGCTTGGTGATGGACTTCTGGGACTTCACTGGGAAGGCTGGTCATCAATCTGTCCTCAGAAGGCTTCCAGGCACCTTCATATGGCTGCCATGACCCCAATTTGTTGGGCATGCATGAAGCCTAGTTCAATATAGATTGTACCCTTCAATAGACACACATGTTCAGTCGTATTTCCCTGGATTGCCACATTTCCTTCCTTCCTCCCTTCCTTCCTCCCTTCCTTCCTTCCTTCCTTCCTTCCTTCCTTCCTTCCTCCCTCCCTCCCTCCCTCCCTCCCTCCTTCCCTCCCTCCCTCCCTTCCTTCCTCCCTTCCTTCCTTCCTCCCTCCCTCCCTTCCTCCCTCCCTTCCTTCCTTCCTTCCTTCCTTCCTTCCTTCCTTCCTTCCTTCCTTCCTTCCTTCCTTCCTTCTTTCCATCCTTCCTTTCTTCCTTCTTCCCTCCCTTCTTTCCTCCCTCCCTCCCTCCCTCCCTTCCTTCCTTCCTTCCTTCCTTCCTTCCTTCCTTCCTTCCTTCCTTCCTTCCTTTTACTTTCTTTCGTTTTTAGGCTACACCTGGAAGTGCTCAAGGGTTACTCCTGGTTCTGTGCTCAGAAATCGCTCCTGGCAGGCTCAGGAGACCATATAGGACCATATAGGATCTGGGATTAAACCCAGGTCTATCCTTCCAGGTCGGCAGAGAGCAAGGCAAACATCCTACCAATGTACTATCATTTTGACCCTCACATTGTTTTCTTCTACCTTGTTCTTCTCTGCAAGGCCTGCCCTGGATACTCCTCCAGAATTGCAACTTCCAAGTTCATGTCCCTCATTCTTTGCTGCTTCATTTGTCTTCCTTTCTCTTTCACCATATCACCTATGATATTTTTTCTTATGTAATGTATTTCTTATATCTTATCCCTGCTAAGTAAGATATAAGTTACATGGAGGCATGGAATTTTGTCTTGATTCTTCAATGTTTTATCTTAAAGCCAAATCAGTGATTGACCCTTCAGAAATATTTGTTGAGTGACTCCTAGAATGATGATCATATTTGGCTTCCATGTCTCTAGCAGCTTCATTCATATCAGGGGAAAGGCCAGCCTTGAGATAGTCTCATCCTTGTCCTGAAGCTGGAGTGCAAGGTGCGAGGGTGCCAGGATAAACAGGCTGGGGTTGGCACTGGGCTCAGATTCTGATCTCAACTACTTCACTTGTGTGACCTTGAAAAAGACACTGAGTTTCTCTCTTAGCTCCCTCTTGCATGGAACAAGGATAGCAGGATACCCCTGTTGGAATGACTTTAAGACTGAAAAAGTTCTGATTACCCCCAACTAAGCCCTGAGTACTTTTCCTACTTAAAAGTCAGCACTCATTAATAGGTTATCATCAAATTGTTTGTTTTCCATTGAGGGAGAACAACTCAACCCACTATTCCAGGTCCTTTAGGATTCCCCCCACATACTCCTTCTCTCTTTAACCCCTCCCTTAAATATGATTTTAGAATTCATAGTTCACTCTCATCACTAATAATAACCATTTCCTGCCAGAAATTGTTCAGACACACTATTTTATGGCTGATGATGAGAGTGCTATGGTGTCATGGACCACCTGCCTGGCTCATGCCCAGCCCTGGGGTACTGCTGTGCTGAGTTGGAGTTTGGTGAATGGATGCTACACTATAATAGCCAAAAGGAGAGTTCTTATTATCCCACTTTTTGAATATGGGGACAAAAGCTATCCTTCACTCTGGTCACAGAGCAAAACAGTGGAAGTGTCAAAACTAGATCCTGGGAACTCTAATCCAAACCTTAGAAATTATCTTAGAAACTATTGGCACTGCCTGAGGGGAGTGGGTATTTAGTATATATAACTCCCAGGGAAAACATCCAGGATGTAGTTGTTCAATCAAAGGGGTCTCTGGACTCACCCAACCCCCTAGATATAGAAAGCATCAGGGCACCCCAGTTCAGTCCTGAGGTCAAGCACTGCCTCAGAAGTGTCGTGCCTTTCTAGCTTGCTGACTTATATCATCAGAACATTATTTTCTAGGTTGAGTGAATCATTCTTGGCTGATAAGTAGATGCCTCATGTCTTTTCCTTTTTATATAAGCTTTTCCTGATTTCTTGACAATGTTGAGTCATTCCTTGGCAGAACATTGCCAATGTCTTGCAGTAGGGACAATTGATGTAGGCCAAATGGCTTAGTTAGCTAAGTTATAGGTTGTTCTTCAACATGGTGCAGGGTTTAATCTGTTCTAAGCAGACTAGCAAGAGTAGGGTAGATTGTTTTCAAGGGTGAGTGGAGGTAGGTAGAAGACAGAGTGGTAAACTTGAAGATTAGGGAGTCTTTTTAACAATTCAAGCTGGGCTGTTTGGGTTTGAAATAAGATCCAGGCATGCACATAAATACACAAACATTCAGTGATGAAAATATTGTATTTATTGTACAAACAGCTGTGTTTGCCTTTAACAATGACAGGGGTCTCAAACTCAATTTACCTTGGGGCCGCAGGAGGCAAAGTCGGGGTGATCCTTGAGTGCAAAGTCAGTAGTAAGCCTTGAATATTGGGGGGTGTGACCCAAACAACTAAAACAAAACAAAACGAAAAAAGATTCCTCTAGGGCAGGGCCACAAAATGTTGTACGGAGGGTCGTTTGCGGCCCACGGGCTGCGAGTTTGAGACCCCTGCATTAAAATAATGCCACATAGAAGTAGAGTATTGCCTTCTTTTCAGTTTTGGTTTTTATTTGGGACTATACATAGCAGTTCTCAGGGTTTACTACTGGTGCTGCACTCAGTGATTAATCTTGGCAGGCTTGAAGGACCATGTGTGATGCTGGGGATCAAACCCGGGTTGGGTGGATGCAAGACAAATTCCCTACCTGTTTGTTTTGGTCTCTGTACTAGAGTATGGCCTTAGCCAGGGTGGGACCATGTGGGATGCTGGGGATCAAACCTGAGTTGACGGGGTGCAAGGCAAACTCCCTACCTGTTTGCTTCAGCCTCTGTATTAGAGTATGGCCTTAGCCAGGGTCAGCTCTGTGGTAATCAAATGAAAAGATCCTGATGGTGTATGGTTTTTTAAAGAACCCTCAGAAGCTGTTCTCTAAACCCCCCATATCTCTATTCTTCTCTGCAGTTTTGCTTTTTATCATAGATTTTTGGTAGGGGATACAGTATCAAGCCTTTCATGAAATATAAATATTTGATAAGAAACTGGAGGCATATTAGCACAATGATGCAAAAAAAAGTGCTCCATCATTTCAGGTGTTAAGGTAGCCAGAGGATGAGCTGAAATGCTGCGGTGAGAAGAGACAAGGTTATAGTTGGGTTGTGAATGAGAACTTGTCTTGCTTGGTTAGTATCTTTTATTCTAGACATAATTTGCTATTGGGATATCTCTATCACCCTAATAATTGTCCATGGAATTCTCATGGGCAAGTTATGTGCTTGGGTAATAAGAACATTGTATTCTCATAGCTATTGTCATTGATTCAAGAGTAGGCATGTGGCTTAAACCAAGTCCTAACTTGAAGGGACCTAATATAGACATGTATTAGGTTGACTTAAGAGCAACTAAGACAGTATTAAATTTTTAGTAGCTATTAATCTATAGAGTGTGAGGTTGAAGCATTTGGATTGGGCTGTGGTAACATACTGCAGAGAAAGCCTATATGAGAACAAAAGCAGATGAAAGCTGAGTAGAGATAGGAAAGGATCTAGTTCCTCAGGATATCATTAGCAATCCTGGGGTATACTGTGCCTAAATCCAGACAGCTCTTTAACCTTTAAATTACATAACATATTGAAGTCATAAATTTATCTGTCTCCATTCTCCACTTTACCTTTACTTACTTATTTTGCCAAAGTTTGCCACCTAGAGCTTAACAATATTGCTTGTTATTGCTTTTTTCTCTCCCATGAGACTATTTTCAACAAGTAGGGTGTTTCATGGTATCTAGCATAGAAGAACTTCTGTAGCACCCACAGAGAAAATAATGTACTTGAAGAATTTACTTAAGTAATAGAAGACATGTGTCTCCTTTCTGGATCATTATACAACGTAGGTTGGGAAAGGTGATGTGAGAAGGAAGCATTAGGAAGAGTGGAAGTTGATCTGAAAAACTCAGTAATCATTCATAATGGGTGGTGGTACCTATGTTAGTATCCAGAGAGATGTGGGATTAGAAAGCCAAGAAAAGCAATCTTGTGGATCTCAAGGTCCAAGTTAATGAATGGGAGTGATTTGGATGAATTTTTGGAGACAAGATAAAAAGCAACAGCCAAAATCCAAGGCATTTGAATGAGAATGCCATGTGTACTCAAAGAATACAAGATGAGATTATGGCGGTATCTTATTATTAAGATATTAAGGTATTATGGAGATACTTTGGGTATCTTCTGGGGAATTTAGACCCAGAAGGGCCAAAAGAGGCAATGACCCTGATTTCCACCATTCTTCTGGAAATTAAATTTGGTGGTAGAGGCTATGACTTCTCTTCTTTCAACTGTGTCTTTTGTAAAGGTAAATTAACTTGAGTGGAAAAGGCAATTTATGGGCTTTATAAGCATCTCAGCATATCGTGGATTATCCCATAATTACACACAGCCCCAGAGAGCAGTGTCTGCTCAAGTGCCACCTTTTGTAAGTAAATCCAGCCATTCCAATCAATGACCACAACAGTCTATGCTGCATTTCAAACAAGCTCAGAACACTGGATACCCAGACACCCCTGGGCCAGGCAGGAGCCACTTACTCTTCCAGCAGATGCTTTAATTCTGTTCTCAGGGCTCTATCTCAGGATGCAATGTTCCTTAGCAGAGGCAAGGGAAGACGTTTCCATGGCTTAGGTTAATTGAACATTGAACAAGCCTGAGCCTCCTGAGTTGCGGGGGTGATGGAAGAGGAGCCAGCAATCAATGCTTGTCCTTTTTAGAATTCCTAACAACATTCCATAGGAAAGTTTGTCTTATCTCTTCTTTCTCCTTTCTGTGGCTCCCTGAAATTCTTACACTGCTCCCATCGAAATTTCCCAGGCCAAAGGTGAGGCAACAAAGTCTCCCCCTCCCCCAACTTCTGCCCTTGGACTCTGACTTCATACCACTGTGGGAAAAGAGAACATGGCAGAATTACAGGGAGTCATTGATGAGTTAAGAAACTTGGATTCTAGGTGCCGGTGAGGTAGCCAAGGAAGGACCGCGGTTAGATCCCCCGGCGTCCCATGTGGTCCCCCAAAGCCAGGGGCGATTTCTGAGCGCTTAGCCAGGAGTAACCCCTTAGCATCAAATGGGTGTAGCCCCCCCCCCCCACACACACACACAAAAAAAAAGAAAGAAAAAGAAACCTGGATTCTGGGGCCAAAGAGATAGCACAGCCACAGGGCATTGCCTTGCATGCGGCCATCTGGGATGGACCCAGGTTCGATTCCCAGCATCCCCTATGGTACCCCCAGCCTGCCAGGGGCGATTTCTGAGTGCAGAGCCAGGAGTAACCCCTGAGCATCACTGGGTGTGGCCCCCAAACTATCACTAAATCAAGTTAAAAAAAAAAAAAAGAAACCTGGATTCTAATTCCAGCCTTTCAGTCCTTGGCCTCGGGTAAGATATTTTTTCTGATTAAACTTTAGGAGCTTATTGATGCTACAGTTCTGAAAACTAATAAAATGAACCCCCCCCAATTGACCTCCCCAATTTCTGTCTCTGTGTCTTTACCCACAGTGTTGTTGTGTAACTGAGCACTATTCCTGTATGTGAACTTTTTAACTAGTCTGTATGTGAACATGAACTCTTGGAACTGCCCTTTGCCCTTTGAACTCACACTCAGCGCCCCATTTGTTTGTACCTCTGTGTTTTAATGAGACAGCAGGGTGAGGGGTGGTGTGAAGTTGGTGGTTCTTTAAAAAAAATGAAAATATTGCATTATCAGAGCCTAAGAAGGATTTTAATAACTGAAAGTTCAGCATTTAAAAATATTCAAGTCCAATTCACTAAGAAAAGTTCCTGAAAATAAAGGTTAGCTACATGAAACACCCAAAGATAGCTTTTACGAAAAAGGCACTCTGTGGGGAAATCAATCTTAATGCTGCTTTTCATAGTCCCAAATCCTTCATGTTCTGGTAAGAAATGGCCCTTGACCTTTTTTTGGGTTTCTGTCCCCCAGTGACCTCCCTGGCTGCTGCTTCTCTAGGGTTTGTTTTTCTTTTCTGTATTGATAATATGGGGACCCTGAAGGAGTGTCTGGAATATAACACCTTGTGTAGAGCACTGACACCTGAAAGAGCCCTGGACACCAGTTCTAAGCTGTTAAAGATGGAAGAACAGATAATGGGAAACATATGCATTGCCTCCTGCTGGACCCTAATGTTGGGATTTTCTCTCCAAACTGTTATTCAGAGAATAAACTTTGATTCCTTTGCCTTCTGTTCCAGTATGATTCCTTGGGAAAGGGGGAAAATCCTTTTCATGTATCCACCTTAATTTTTTTCATTGACTTAGAAGTTGGGAAGATAGAAAGTCAAAGGCAAACAATGGTATTCCTTTCTTATATCAGTTTCCAATTTATAGCCGCATTCCTATTCATTTAAGACATAGTAAGGCATACATATGATATTATTTATTTGTTCTGTGATTTTCTTAGTTGTCATACAGGCTTGAGTTACCTCATAATAATTATAATAATTCTTAAGACTCCACTAAGCACTTTTGCTTACAAATTGAAAACTGCTGTTATAGAACAAAAAGTATTGACAGTCCATACTGAGTGTTTCCTACATCTGTCACTATGCTAAGTGTTACGTGCTTTCTATATGCTATTTGATTCTCGTGACAGTTTTAAAAAATAGATACTTACAATATCTCCATCTTATAAATGAGGAAACATAGGTTAGAGTGGCAAAATGATTCACTCATGCCAGCACAGATAGAAAGTGGTAGTCAGGAGTTAGACACATATTTCTCATTTTAAATGTACATTCATTCTTATTCACAGAACTAGATTTGGTACATACGACTGTGCAATTTTTGTAATTGGACAATGAACTTAACTCTACATCTTCTAGCCTACAGAAAAAGCCCAATAAATGCTTCTTAAATTATTGACTGGAAAAGAGTGACTTGCAATGTTTTGATGAGATTGTATTATTCATGAATATAGGTCATTGATAATCTTGGATGACCTTGGGTTGACAAGGATCCTTAAGTTTAGTGCTCTTAAGTCAGGAAGTAATAGATAAATTTTAGAGAAGGTGCTGAACTTGGAGTTCTGATACTCCATCTAATTAGGAAATTTGATGAAAATTCTTTTGTTTGCAAACCATGAATCTTTCTATTTCCCTGGGCAACTCAGCTAAGCAGTTTATTGCTGTTACTACCATCATCTCTATCTCTTTTATTATCATTAACATATATTTCAGCTGAAAGGAACTTATGTTCTAAGGGTCATACATAGAAATATGATATAAATGATATAAATCAGAGTTTTTCAATTCATTGGTGAAAACATGGAAAGCTTTAATGTGGAAGAGCAGTTAGCCTGGGCCTTTAAGAGAGGGTTATTTAGAGAGGGAAGGAACAGAGCAGGACTTACATAGTATTCTGGAAAGCAATGGTTGAGGAAATTAGAAAATGTATATTTAGGGACCAGAGAGATAGCATGGAGGTAGGGCATTTGCCTTGTATGCAGAAGGACGATGGTTTGAATCCTGGCATCCCATATGGTCCCCTGTGCCTGCCAGGAGTGATTTCTGAGCATAGAGCCAGGAGTAACTCCTGAGCACTGCCGGGTGTGACCCAAAAACAAACAAAATATATGTTTAAAAAATCAAGTGTAAAGACTATAATCAATAGAATATGGAGTATTTGGAAGGTATCACCTACCTAAAAATATATTTTATTTGGTGTGAGGTAGGGATTTTATTTAATTTTTCTGTTTGGGTAGGTAATTGCCCAAACACTTTTGAATGAGTTGTCTACTCTTCCCTGCTCATTAGAACAAAAAATCTTGTTATACAAAATTATTTTAAATATTTGGATCATTTTTGGAGAGGCACACCCAGCAGTGCTCAGGGTGTGAGCACTTATTCCTGTCTTATTCCTATCTCTATGCTCAGGAATCATTTCAATAAGAGGATTGAAAATGGGATGCCAGGGATCAAACCCAGGTCAGCCATGTGCAAGGTAAGTAACTGCCCTATCTATCTCTCCAGGCCCCAATACTTGGGACTTCTTTATGGCTTCTGTTTATTTCATTGTTTTCTCTCTGTATCTGAACTAGTACCACCACATCATTTACATTCATATATCTTGAAAATATGTTTTGATATCTGAGCTAGTAGAACAAGTCCCTCTCTTGGTTCTTTTCCAGAAGAATTTATGGCTACTTTGCTCATAGACACTTACTGTATAAATTTAAGAAGTTGCTCATCAAAGTTTCTTAAATTCAAGAACACTATGTGGTGGCATAGAGGCAGTAAAATGAGACTTGAGACCAGTAAAGCAGTTTGAAGATCAAACAATAAAGGCTGTTTATCAATGCAAGACAGTAAGAGCAATAACTTCTTACCCCCCCCCATGAAACTTTTTTGCAATACCTTTCTTGGAGATTGCAGCAGAGTGACCAGAAACCCATATCCCCAGGACCCTACATGGGAACTCAAGAGAGAACTCAGTTTGTGTTGAAAAATCAAGGAAAGGCTTATCCATCTTACCAATTGAGAACTCAGAATCTGTTTGACTCTGAAAGCCCCCACACAGTGCCTTTCCTTCTCTTTACCTTAGATTTTTTCACTGCCTCTGCCCCTTTTCACATATCTTACTCCCCAGATGCCATCTGTCTCAGTTACAGATGATTGGACAATGATAAGGAGAGAGAGTCGGATGCCCATTGTGTCTGCCCCATAGGACTGATGTCAGCTCTGGATCAGAAATCACAGGAAGTTGCCCTGAATCTTGGGTGAGGAGAGGGGGGTACCAGGGCCCTTTGGACAAGCCTCCAAGGATTGGCCCTGCTCTCATCCATCCCATTCCATTAGCTCTAAGACAGAAACATGTACGCAGGGGAGCACTTCGCCTCTCCTTGCTTCTCTAAGTTCTCTTTCTTTCCAGTTTCACTTATTTCTTATTTCAACAAGTATTTATCATATATGTGTTATGTGACAGGTACTGGGTAAACAGTGTGAAGAAAGCACACTTGGTTTCTGCCTTCATGGAACTTGAAGTCTGAGACAGGTAGTAACCATTGCCTAGGTGGACACTTTTCCCTTTGACCTTTGTTTCCAGGGATGAAGGTGATGAGAGATGGAAGGGATAGAGGAAGGCATTCTTCTTCCCCACTCTGCTTTGCTCCTAAGAAGAATGAAGTCAAAACGAAAGGCAGCAATATATAAAGGTTATCATATTCTTATAAAACTGATAAGGCTCTGATAAAGGGGTCTAAGAAGACTATCCTGGGTTGTAAGTGAGAGGCTAATGAAGTATATGTAAGGGTAAGTCTGAAAGGATTGTGAAACTCTTAGTTTCATAGTTTCAATCCCATTTTGTTCTGTCCTTTTTTTTTTTTTTTTGAGGATCAGATAAATAAATGACTCAGACTTTGAAAACACTCCCTGAGGTACATGATCTAAGGAGACTCAGGGAATTTTTCTGTTTTATAAGAAGAACAGAAGGAAAGAACATTCTAACTTCAGAAGTGATGGGAAAAGAAGACAGAACCTGCTGGTAGGGGGATCCCTGACTTTCCAGAGGCGATCTGCAAACCATCTTCCCCAGAGGGGCCCCGGATACTGGTGACCGTGGTGTGTTATGATGATTAAAATTCTGGGCCAGCTCTGCAGCCAGATTAATTTGAAAAACTAAGAGAGCAAGAAATACACAAAAAGGAGAAAGAGCCATGGCATCGTGCAGAAACAGCAATGGAAGGTCTTTGGTGGTGGGGGTGGGTAAGTCACATACTGTAAACATTAACACCATTGTAACTATGTTACCTAAACTAAAATCTAAAAATAAAATTAAAAAGAAGATCAGTGGCATGGCCTTGAACACAAAGCTCAGGCAATCTGTTTGAGAAGGAGGATGGGGATGGGATTAAGAAATGCCAGAGGGTTCTCAAGAGGCAAGGGATAGTGGTAAAAAAAAGCTTTGGGCAGCTCTCCAGAACCCCAGGAGAGCTTTCTAGTTCTTGAACATAGGTATATGGAATTTGTTGAAAAGTAAATAGAAAAGCAGAAAAGTGCTCTTGGGAAATTCATGGGCCATTGGTTTTAGTGATTATAAATAGAAAAATGCATTAAAGAAGGTGAGATGAAGTGTTGAGAGTGATATCAAATGACTTCCAAGATTTTCCCACCCCTAATCTGTAATTTTAAAATTTCTTCCAAAGCAGTGCTCTGGGGGCCTGAGGACCTATCTAGGCAATTTTTGGTCAACTGGATCAGTAGTTCAATGTGATAGCTCAAGGTGTGCTGCTCAGACCCTGCAGTTTCAGATTACACAAGTTACCTTAGTCATGTTTGAGGAGCCTCCAAGGGCTTATCAGTGCTAGGCAGAGGTTCCAGGGCTGCACCTGGTAATGTGAAGACATCACTGTGGTCATATGTAAGATATTTGCCTTAACTCTAGTAATATCTCTATCCCCCACATAATTTTTTGTTAATCTTCATGTGTTACTAAAGGTGTAGAGGGAAATTTTTGTTTTAAGCTCGCTTTTGCTTTGTGAAGTCTATAGATTCTCTGAAGATATGTCTCTTCCTATCATAGGGACTACAGAAAATTTTGTTAAACTAGTAAATGAATAAGGATAAAATATGAAAAATTTCCTTTATTCAAGAAAACTACTTCCAGGTTGAATATACCAAATAGAACACTTGAAAAAAGAAGAGAAGGAAGAGGGTGAGAAAGAAGTGAGGGAAGAGAAGGAAGAGGAGGAGAAGGAGGAGGAGAACAAGAACAAGAAGAATAAGAATAAGAACAAGAAAAAGAAAGATGAGGAGAAGGAGGAGGTGAAAGAGGAGGTTGAGGAATAAGGAGGAGGAGAAGAAAAAGAAGGAGGAGGAGGAGAAGGAGAAGGAGAAGAAGGAGGAGGAGAAGAGAAAGAAGAAGGAGGAGGATGGGAAGAGGAAGAAAAAGAAAAGAGGAGGAGAAGAGGAAGAAAGAAGGAGGAGAAGGAGAAGAGAAGAAGAACAAGAAGAAGAATGAGGAGGAGGAGGAAGAGGAGGAGGTGAAGAAGGAGAAGAAGGAGGAGGAGGAGAATGAGGACAAAGAGGAGGAGGACGAGGAGGAGAAGAAGAAGAAGAAGAAGATGAAGGAAAAGGAGGAGGAGAAGAAGAAGAGGAGGAGGAAGGAGGAGGAGGAAGAGGAGGAGGAGAAGAAGGAGGAGGAGGAGGAAGAGAAGAAGAAGGAAGAGGAGGAGAAGAAGGAGGAGAAGGAGAAGGAGGAGGAGAAGGAGGAGGAGAAGAAGGAGGAGGAGGAGAAGAAGGAGGAGGAAGAGGAGGAGGAGGAGGAGAAGAAGGAGGAGGAGGAGGAAAAGAAGGAGGAGGAGGAGGAGGAGGAGAAGAAGAAGAAGAAGAAGAAGAAGAAGAAGAAGAAGAAGAAGAAGAAGAAGAAGAAGAAGAAGAAGAAGAAGAAGAAGAAGAAGGAGGAGGAGGAGGAGGAGGAGGAGGATGAGGAGGAGGAGGAGGAGGAGAAGAAGGAGGAGGAGGAGGAGGAGAAGAAGGAGGAGGAGGAGACAAGGATAAGAAAGAGGAGACTGAGGAGGAGGAAAGGGAGAAAACGTTTGTCAGACAATCCATATTTGAGATCTAAATTCTGACTACTTTCTGGTTCCAGTATGCAGCAGACAGCTCCATAGTGCTGAAGGAAGAGCTATAATGAGGTGAATGCACTTTCCAATTCAGTGTTCACTGAGTCATTCATTCCACAAACATAAACTGAGAGCTTATTTTGTGAAGGCTGCATCCAGACAAAGTAGAGAAGTTTTTAGTTTTTATTTTTCTTTTTAATTTTTAGTTTAAGATAACCTTAAGGGAAATGACAAGAAAGTGTTACTTATATCAACATGGGCTTCCAAGAAAAATAGGGAAAGAAACACAAAAGAGACAATTTTATCTTAGAATGTGGAATTCAGAAAGACTGGGACATGTTCCATAATAACAATATCTGTTAAGTACTTACATTATACACCAGACTCTAAGCATACATTCTTTCTAAATTATCCCATCAAACAGGAGTCTAGAGAGGATCCCAGATTATATAACTAACAAGTCATAACCAAATCAAAACTCTGTGTTTGACTCCAAAGCCCAAAGGATTTCTTTTTTTTGGGGGGAAGGGGGAGGTTGAACCACACCCAGCAGCACTTAAGGGTTATTCCTGGCTCTGCACTCAGAAATAACTCCTGGCAGGCTCAGGGGACCATAAGGGATGCCAGAGATGGAACCTGGGTCAGTCCTGAGTCAGCTGCATGCAAGGCAAACACCCTACTTGCTATGCTAACACTTCGGCCCACCAAAGCATTTCTAAAGTTTCATGATTACCCCATAACTCCACCAACAAATGAATGGATTTTGGTCTGCACTGAGCTTTCTTGAGATTATAAGGGGAAACAACCACTGCCACAGCCTCCTTCCTTCTATATCTCTTTGTCATGTAGCCCCCAAAGAAAACACCATCTGAAAGTAAGGGGAACCAGAGATAGTTTAGTGGATTAATAGTTTCTCCTATAATGCACTCAAAAGCCTAATTAAAAAGGTAGGTAATTAGCTCTGAGACTAGGAAAACTAGGTATAGATTGAGTTAGGCCAGGATTTCACCTCCTGAAAGTGGGAAAGTGATGGAAAGGAAGGCACAGGAAATGTTAACAGCCTTGCTCTGTGCATCTTTAAAACAAAAAGCAGTTCTTCTTCCTGATTTTACCCAGAGTTCATCTATAAGGCAGAGCTAACCTCTCCCCCCAAATCTATGATCCCTGTCATTTTCTGCATCTTTCCTGAGTTGTCTACTCATTGTTTCCTCAGAGTCTCAGAACCGATTCTGCAAGAAGTAAGGTCGGATGATCTTTCCTAAATTTACAAGTGAGAAAACTGAGGCTCGAAGGTAGGTACTCAGTGAGGCCCAAGGTCATTGAGTTAGTTCCATTGCAGGGTTGTGACTATCAACCAGCTCGCCAGCATCCAGGATTAATTAAAGGCCTGTGAAAAACTCCAACATGAGCAAGATTGGTAAGTGATGAGGAGAAATCTCATTGGTCAGACAAAAAGCTGCAGAGAGAACAGAGCTGCCAGTTGGAAAGGCAAAAACAGGAAGCTTGGCCCGATTACCCAAGAAGAGAACAAAGAAATAGCCAGAATTTATAGGTGTGAGGAGAGAAAAATCAAAAAATGAAACAAGAGGCAACCTGCAAAACACATAAAAGGAAATAGAAAAACATTCTTTAAAATACACTAGGTACAAGAAGAAGATAAGGGGGAATGTTTCTTCCAAATAGATGATGAAGAGAAGTTGATAATAGATGACACCAGAAATACATTGGTTTTTAATGGCCTAGTCCTCGGTAGTTGGAACAAACTGCCTATACAGACTAGGAAGCAAGGTAACAACTTGAGGGTGAAAAAAGGTAAAGAAAAGCAACTGCAAGAAACAGCCTGAGGGATTAGCTCTAACTAGGAACCATGGAATATCAAATCAGGAAAGACCCTAAATGTCAGCTGGCCTCAGCCTTGACAATGAACCTGCAGACAATGAACTTGAGCATCATCGATGGGGAATGAGCTGCCCAAGGTCACTCAGCAGAATATGAGCCAGGTTTCGGGGTTCTTAGTCGGTGTGTTTTTCTGGCACACTGAGGAGAGACAGGGAAAGATAAACAAAGGGGAGAGACAGAGATAGATGAACAAAGACATATGAAATCAAGTATGAAAATGAAGAAAATGAACAAATAACCTTGGCTTGAAGGCAGGATAAAGGGCAAGACTTGGAAGGATCAGATTCAAAGGAGGGGGGAAGCTGCCTTGAGATAAGATTCAGATCTTACTGTTGCTCTGGCCTGTAGTCTTTTGAGGGGCTCAAAGTCTCAGTCTTCATAGAGCTGAGGGTCTCTAGATCGTGACTATTGTCTGATATTTGGATTTAGTCTATCTTGCTTTGTCTCTTAAATCAGTTTTCCTATTGACACAATAAAGTTCTCTAATAGAACACCAAAATATCCAGAAGTTTAAAAGACTGAATTTATCTAATTAGCTATGGATCAGTAATTGAGGCTCGGCTTGCCTGAGAGGTTTTACCTAGTGTGGTTGGTTGGGTTGTGCTTGGTTGATCTTGGGTAGCAGTGATTAGTTGGCTTCGATTACTAGGATGAATGGGGTAACTTAGTTCTCTGCCAAGTGTCCAGCAGGCTATGCTCATGGCAAAGCAAAGGTGCATGACCAATTCATCCAATTTCTTAAGAAGTGGGACTTTTCAAGTTTCTGCTTGCAAGCATATGTGCTAGCATTTTATTGGTGAAAATAAATTACATGGCTGGGGCCAGAGTCAGAGTGGGCAGGGCTACAAAATTACAGGGTGGACTAGATAAGTCAGCAAAGTCATTCACTGGCACTATTTGCACAATTAGTCTGCCACCTGGATTCTATGTCAGGGTCGTCGGCTCTGCTGACTATTCTATTTCTACCATCTTGGTACTCATGCATAAACTCTGTATCTGTCTCCTAACTCTGATCCTTGAGAATTCTTTATTCTTTAAGGCCTACTGCTCATGTGCCAGTGGGAAAACAAGCTAGATCTCACACTCTAGTTTTCCCCAGATGGATTTTTAAATATTCCTGACTAAGCTGAGTTGGTCTTCTCTAGGATAGTGTTCAAGACACTTGCAAGTTTAGGACCTGCCCTATGATCATAGATAGCATCAGAATCAGTGCTCTCTAAAAGCTTCTTTATTGGAAACCTCCAATACATGGGCAGCTATCAGCTGATAATTATTTCCAAATCTTTTTTGGACCAGGACATGGCAGGGAAAAGCTAGGGAGGTCCTAAGCCTGTGTCTTTATCTGTGTCCATATCCTGTATCTATTTCTGGGACTCTGAGAGGCTAAATTCTATCCATCCTAAATTTACATCCTCAAAGGTTGAAGTTCAAACACTTGGTACCTCAATGTGTGCTTATATTTGAGATAGAGCCTTTAAAGAGGAAACTAGATAAAATGAGTTCATCTGAGTAGGCTTTAGATTAATGGAAGAATACTCACAGGCAATGAGATTAGGACCTGAATATAACATAGGGAAATTTCGGTGAAGACTACGGGAGAAGATGGTCATCTTCAAGCCAAAGAGAGAGGCCTTCAAAGCCAGCAGACTTGAATCTAAGATGCCTGTGACAATCAGGACATTGTGAGACCCTGTTTATGGCACATTGTTATGGTGGTCTGAGGAGATCAATACAGGGATCAAATTGGTGTGGGATGTTTGACTAGAAGCAGCAGATGCCTGGAGTCCTATTTGAATGATAACTCCAGACCCTGAGGCATGGAAGCACTGATGTCTGACACCCTGTGTGAATACAGCACTTGCCCCCACCTCCCTACTTGAAGAGCCACTGGTCAGAGCTTGCTGACTGCAGGTCCCAACCTGGCTGTGGATCTCTGCGTCACCTGCAGATGAAGCTATGGTTTTTTCCATTCTAGTTCCTCTACCTTTTCCCGCCTGTCCCTGCATCCCCTCAGTCCCTCCTCTCTTCATCCGTATCAGACTGATTCAAGTAATTCATCATTGCCTGGCCAGGAATCCTACTACCAAATACTGGTTTGGAATTCCATAATTTAGGAGTTTAAAGCCCTTTCTTTTTTTTCCTATCACCTTGGACATTGTATATAATTCAATCTTTTTTTTTTCTAGAAAGAAATTAATGCCCTTTTGCTTTGAGAAAAGAAGGAACGTATGCTTTATTATAAGGCAATGAATAGGAATGCATATTAAGTCCAAAACCAGAAGAGTCTCAAAAGGAAGTCTTGGCTGAAGCTTAGTTTAGTTTGCAAGGCTGGAGCTGGTGGCTGGGAGATGAGCCAGGTGACCACAACACTGGCAGAGCTCACAGAGCCCTGGGCGAGAGTAAAGAGACCCCACTCAGAACCTGTTCTGTCATCAAGCCATACTGAATGTTTTGAGTGTTTTGAGCACCAGGCCTCCGGTGCCAAGAATACACAGCTGAAGATGTCAGGCATGGGCCTGCTTCATGGGATGTTCCCTCTCTCTTAGTGTGACACAGGGCACTTTGCTGCCACCTGTGCTCTGTCCCCTCATCTCTGGACAAGAAGTATGAGCTGTAATGTTGATGTCCTTTCCTGCTTTCTGCATCCATAAGTGCTATCCTGGGGGATGAGGCATTGAGGAATAGATCATAGCTAAGGCAGCTTTGAAATGGAGAAGGGGGAGGCATCCAGAAACATTCCCCACAATGAACTGACTTCTTGGCAATGGGAAAGGAGTAGAGAAGCCAAAAAATGAGGTTTTTAACTACAAAAAGATATGTTATATGAAATATGCTATCCACAAAATAAAGTGAATTGGGGAAGGATGAAGAGGCTAGAGAGAGAGAATCTAGGGGTAAAATGCTTGCCTTAGAATTGGCCAGCTCTAGGATAATTCCAGGTACTACATGGTGTCATCAACACTGCTGGGTGTACCTCAAACTTCTACCTCCAGAAAAGTGATAAAGAAAGGAACAAAGATAAATGCTATCCCTAGTAGTAATTATACAAATGGATTAAACTCTCTTTTTTTTTTCTGGGCTGCTGAGGAAAGTGGCCACATGGGTAGTGTTGATGAGTAGTGAGCAATGCACATGCATGGACCACAGGGCCAGAGACTAAATGTTCAAGTCATCACTCCCTCCTCAGGGTTCTGTGGACTTGGAGTGATGCCCTTTACAATTTTCCATCTTCTGAGAAAGCTGAGCACCAAGTAACTTAGCCAAATACTAACGACTCACCATTGTTTGGTCAACCCAAAAAACCTCACAAGAGTTAAGGACAAAAGGTCTAAAGTAATAGTACAGTAATAGTACATTTGCTTTGTATGCAGCTGACCTAGGTTTGGTCCAAAGTATTTCATATAGTCCTCTGAGCCTGCCAGGAGTAATTCCTGAGTGCAGAGCTAGGAATAACCCCTGAGCATCTCTGGGTGTGGATCCCCCCCACAAAAAAAAAAAGCAAAGAGAGAGAGTTGAGGATGCAAAGGTGAAAGAGAGGTTTCAGAGAGATAGCACAGCGATAGAGCATTTGCCTTGCATGCAGCCGATCCAGGATGGATGGTGATTCAAATTCCAGCATTCCATATGATCCCCTGTGCCTGTCAGGAGCGATTTCTGATTGCAGAGCCAGGAGTAACCCTTGAGCGCCTCCAGGTGTGACCCAAAAACCAAAAAGGAAGAAAGAAAGAAAGAAAGAAAGAAAGAAAGAAAGAAAGAAAGAAAGAAAGAAAGAAAGAAAGAAAGGAAGGAAGGAAGGAAGGAAGGAAGGAAGGAAGGAAGGAAGGAAGGAAGGAAGGAAGGAAGGAAGGAAGGAAGGAAGGAAGGAAGGAAGGAAGGAAGGAAGGAAGGAGGAAGGAGGAAGGAGGAAGGAAGGAAGGAGGAAGGAAGGAGGAAGGGAGGAAGAAACAAAAAGGAAGAAAGGAAGGAAGGAAGAAGGAAGGAAGGATGAAAGAAAGAAAGAAACAAAGAAAGAAACAAGAAAGAAACAAGAAAGAAAGAAAGAAAGAGAGAGAGAGAGAAAGAAAGAAAGAAAGAAAGAAAGAAAGAAAGAAAGAAAGAAAGAAAGAAAGAAAGAAAGAAAGAAAGAAAGAAAGAAAGAAAGAAAGAAAGAAAGAAGTTCTTTTTAAAAATAAAATTAGAACCTCTACAAAATTGAGGTGGGGTAAGGAAGACATATGACAGAGCTCAATGCACAGATCCTGTGACTCCTTCTATGATTCTTCTGAGGCTTCGCTTGGGAAGGTGTCATGGAGATTTGCAGTATTAGTGCTGGGCTTTATGTGTAATCTATGTAGAAAGAGCTACTCTATAAAGAGGACTCCTGAAGCAGTGGCAGGAGAGTGAAGAATGTGGGGAATGGAAAATATTCAAGACCAAGAACATGACTTCATTTTCTGGTTGTTCAGGACAGATTGGTTGCCTAAGATAAGTCCAGATATATAAGCATTCATGGAATTCAGAAACATATATTCTGGTTTTATCCCAAACTAAAGTGGAATCTCCATCCAGATGATGGGAGAAGATAGTTTGGGAAAGGGTTGGGAGGTGCTAAGCTTCAGCCATGGAAGGCATGGAAGCCCAAGGGACAATGAACCAATAAGCCACTTGGCTATGAATAAAGGACAGGAACTGAACAGCCACTGCAAAGATTCTGGGGATCAGTGGAGTAGGGAGGCAATAATCCATTTAGGGTTCTTATTTCCTCCCATCCTGCCTGCCTGAGCCTGTGATTGAGGGCGAGAGGACTTTGGGGTGGCCAGGATTTGCACAGTGACCCAATGGCAGATTTCTGCAGTTTGTATGTGTGATGGGGCAGGAAGCAGGGGTCCCAAGTGAAACAATCTGCCTCACCGCTCACTCACTCTCCCATACAACAGGTCTTCCTGTCCCTTCTCTTGTCCTTTTCTTTTCTTCTGTTTCTCTCTGGCACCTCCCTACTTTTTCACAAAAATCTAATAAGCAGATATTACATTGGGCTGGGTTTTTGGTTTTGTTTTGTTTTGTTGTTGTTTGTTTTGCCTGCCTGAAGATGTAGAGATTCATTCAAAGAGGAAAAACTCTGGCTCTGATCATGTTCCAGGTCCTGCCAGCACAGAGGCGAGGCAGGATGACACTTGTTAGTGGCTCAACTCTTAAGTCCATTCCCTAATTGATGGTATGATAGAGGTTAAGGTAGAGCTCCCAAGTCCTTGGGCCAAGTGTCTTTTCCCCACTTCTCCAGCCATCACATTCCCAATGTCAACTACCTCCAGGTAGTTTTTCTTTAATTCCTTTTCACTTTACACAATCCTGTGAGGAAGCTACAGGGTTCAACTGGAAAATGTTCAACAATAAAGGCTGCCACTTACTGAACAAAAACATCAGATATAGCATCAAACAAATAACCCGTGTTTCATCCCAGGAAAAGTTGGTGGCATAGATATAATTCCTTCCCATTTTCCAAATGAGATCATTGACGTCCAGGGAAGCTAATTTAATGTGACATTCCATCCCAGGCCAATCTGATTTTGAGCTTGTTCTACTACATACTTTGTTTGATGCTTTTGGTTTTAAAGATTCTCCCTCTGGATGAAAGAATAGATGAGACCCTTTTCCCTTCTTGGGTAGGGGGAGACCCTTGTCCCCTCCACTTTGAGTCTTGGCCTCTTTAGTCCCAGCATAACCTGCTCCCTACATGCAGCCAACAGAGCACATGACCTGCATTGGGAGGTCATTTTGCTACAGGCTTTTAAGAGTGAGGGGTGAAAAGGTAATTTGGCAGCAAAAAAGAACAAAACTCAGACACATAGAACACCAGAGGACAAGGGCAAGGGAGGGAGTCGGTTCCATTTTTCAATCCCAGTGACTTTATTGGCAGGACAAGGTAACCAAGCATTGCCAAAGCTAGTTTATCAACCTGCATTTTCCTCTCCTACAGGAACTGATGCTCCCAGCCCAGCCCAAGTTGGTCAATGTCCCAGAGGCAGATGCTGGCTCCTGTCATGAGTCCATGGCTCCCCTTTTCTCCCCCTGATTTACTTCAGAACAATCCAGAGGTGATAACTGAGAGGTACAATAAGCTCCCTACATGTTACATCTTCACAGGACCCATCTCATATCTGTGCTGGCAGGAAGCCTTATTCCCAGCAAGCTTTGTAGCCCCTGAGAGGGCTGAACTATATTCTGAGTTATTTATGTATTGATTGATTGATTTTGAGTCTTCAGGCCATGTCTGGCAGAGCTCAGAGGCTATTCAACTCCATGCTCAAGAGTCACTCCTGGTGGTGCTCAGGGGACCATATGTAGTGCCAGGACCAAATTGACACAAGCTGCATAAAAGGCGAGTGCCTTAACCCTGTCCTATCATTCTGGCTCCTAAACTAAATTCTGAAGTGCTGCTCCCTTTCTCTTTACCTGGACTAAGTCTTCATCCACATATTTAGCCAGATTTAACCCCACCCCAGTTTTAATTCTTGCTCAAATTCCTACAATCTACAGCTATGTTGAAGAGGAATAGGGAGACTGAGTCTTTAAGCAGAGAATCCAAGGGATTGGAGACATGCAGAATTTGGGGTACAGGGGCCTTCTGACAGTTCAAGGAAACAATTGATGCCAGTTCTTGGTGCCTTAGAGGCCAGAATCCAAGTCAACTGGTAGTTTTCCAGGTGAGCTGGGAATAGTCTGAGGTCTCTAGGTCAACAGCTGAGAAGGCTCAGAAAACTCAGAGGTCTCAGGGAACACCCAGGTCTGACTCTAGAGGGTGTCACATTGATGTCTGAGCCAGAGAAGGGTTTGTGGACTCTGATGGGGGATATAGGAAGCATAAGGGGCACTGAAAGGCCATGACACCCCAAAACGTCCATGCAGTGGTGAGAAACATTACACTCAGGCCTCAGCTCTGGAGGGAAGGCATCCAGGTTTTGGGAGTGAGGGCCCAGTGCTGGGAGACACTGTGGATTCTCCTCAGTCAGTGTGGGGTTTTGCAGGGAGCTGGAGTGGGGCAGATGGCTTTGTTCTTCACCTTGAAAGGTCTGGAGAGGAGATACAGTGGATCTTGGGGTTCCTGGGAAGGTGATGGCTCTGAGGTTTTGTGTTTCTTGGGGGGCCACACCTGGTGGTGCTCAGGGGTGACTCCTGGTTTTTGCATTCAGGAATTGCTCCTAGCAGGTTTAGGGACCACGTGGGATGCCAGGGATCAAACACCCTACCCACTGTGCAATAGCTCTAGCCCTTGGTTCTGAGTTATTGATACCAAGTCTCTGTCCCACAGAAATAAGTTCCTGGATTCAAGGTTTCTTGACCTTTTTTTACTTGTTGTCCCTTCTAGCCTTTCTTTCTTATGCCCCCATCCTCTTGCTTAATGCACTAGTTTTGTGCCTTTACTCCCTACCTCTGAGATTTTCACCCCATGGATTATCCTGTGGACTCTTTGGGGGTGTATGAGAAATACATAGAGAAATACAAATCCAGATTTTCCACTGAGAAACCTGAGTTAGACCATCAAAAGCAGGCAAGTTCTGGATCTGACTGTGCCTGATACCAGCCCAGCCCAATTACCAAGTTTCTGACTCATAGGCTTGCCTTTGCCTTCTTTCCTTTAACTCCAGCAGGCTCCAGGCCTGCCCTCCAGATTGATTCTTTTTTTTTTTTTTTTTTTTTTTTTTTTTTGTGGTTTTTGGGTCACACCCGGCAGTGCTCAGGGGTTATTCCTGGCTCCAGGCTCAGAAATTGCTCCTGGCAGGCACGGGAGGACCATATATGGGACGCCGGGATTCGAACCGATGACCTCCCGCATGAGAGGCAAACGCCTTACCTCCATGCTATCTCTCCGGCCCCCAGATTGATTCTTAGTAACTGTGCCCTGGTTGCCTTCTCACTGACCAACAACATATCTTCTGTCCTGTCATCCAATAAGAACATTAACAGTTCTGTAGTTCACTTTCACTTTTCTGAACATCTGAACATCTTTTATTTGAGAGAAAGATCAAAAAATCTGCAGGAGAAAGGGCTAGGCTCTCCCCATTCATAGATGGAGGTGAGAGAGCTCAGAGGGAGGTGAGAAGGGCCAGAGGGAGATGTGAAAGGGTCCAGATCTTCCTTCTCTCACTAGGGTTTGAGCCCTCTCCTAATTCCCTCCAGATACTTCTAGAGCTGTGTATTCTTCCTTCTCTGGATGCCAGCTCACCCTGTCTGTGATGTCAAAAGAGCAAGAGAAGAAACATTCTGTTTCTACTCTTCTGTCTTTTCAAATGACATGCATGTTGCTCTTTCTAGAGTCTGGACACTAACTTTCCTACCCACCTGTCATCTTCATTACTCTCTTATGGAAACCCTTTGTGCAGATGAGGAAACTGAGGTCCAGAGAGGCCATGTGACTTGCCCGAGGTCACCCTGTTGACAGCATTACTAGAATTCAGTCCCCACCAGACTCTAAAACCCAGTGGTTGCAGCATCCTCACTTTGCTTTTCATTCAAGTTCTCTGCACAAAAGTCTAATGCTGCCATGGGAATGATTGGGTTTCCCCTGAGGCGGGAGTCACTTGCTCCCACAAGAAATGTGATTTTGGGCCCGGAGAGATAGCACAGCGGTGTTTGCCTTGCAAGCAGCGGATCCAGAACCTCAGGTGGTTGGTTCGAATCCCGGTGTCCCATATGGTCCCCCGTGCCTACCAGGAGCTATTTCTGAGCAGACAGCCAGGAGTAACCCCTGAGCACTGCCGAGTGTGGCCCAAAAAAAAAAAAAAAAACAAAAAAAAGAAATGTGATTTTGTCCTTCCTGCTCTCACCAGGTTTGTAGATGATTGCAATACAAGGTTCTGCTCCCGTCTGTCACCAGGTCACCAGTTCTTCCCCATTTTGCATAGTCTATTTCCAGAGTCCAGAAAATTTATTTAGAAGCTTCAAGAATGTCTGCCTCCTAAAAGAGATACAAATGAGCCATGGGGCATTTGTCAAGAGTAAAGCGTGGCAAAGGAGAAGAGCAGTTATGGGAAACAGCAATAGGAAGACAAGAGTTCAGGGAGCCACAGCAAGGCTCAGGACGAGGGATGGGTGCCCGGGGGAGGGGCGGAGAACAGGACTGGATTGGTGAGCTGCAATTTGTGAAGTTTACAGATAAATCTTGGTCCTTTCAGCAAAGCTTATCTGTAATGGGCTCAGCTCGCTGAGGCCCCGTCTCCTGTAGACATAAATCATTTTCTAATTTATAACATGAATAATTGATTCTGCCTCTGTAGCCTCAACAATAAATCTCCCGATCACACATGCATAAGAAAATAATAATAATGAAAGCGATCAGGATATGCTGCCATCGATTTACTGTGAGAGGGGCCACTTGACTCGCAATTCATGTTTTAAGGATTCCAGGTGGCACCGTGCCCATAAGCCACTACTGCCCCTTTGCCCCTTGTCACTGGTGGGGAGCGGACGAGGGAGGGGTGATAGAGGGATCTCTGCATCTGGCCATGTCTGGCCATAATTGGGATCAATTCAAACATCTCCAAGGGTATCATTCACTCACTCACACACACTCTCACTTTACTGAGAGTGAATCATTCCAGGCAAAACAAGACCTAGGAGCTTATGATTGAGTTAGAAGGCAAAGCATAGGACACATCTATGTCCCCTGTGTATTCCATGAAGTTAGTGTTCAGAAGGAACCTAAACACAAACACTCTTTTACTGTTCTCTTCTCTAATCCCAGGACCCTGGGGGGAGGTTCCTTCTCTCTGTCCTTTTCCCTTCTTTTGTGGCTAGAGTGAATTTCATCACTCCTCTCCTCACCCCTGCAGCTTCATCCTCCAGAAGTGCTGTCCTCCTTGACTCAAGGCTACTTTCTAAAGAAAATCCAAGGGACTGGAGGGAGATAGTACCAGGTTTGATCCCTGGCACTACATGGGGTCTCTGAGCCCTCTAAGAGAAATCCTTGAGAAAAGAGCCATTAATAGACCCTGAACATTGCTGGATGTGGGCACCAAAACAAAATTAAAAAATTTCAGGATCCATAACTTCTTAGTTTGTCTCTGTTTCCTTGGGACCCAACATACAGTACGTGCTCCAAAAATTGCTTGTTGAATTGATAAATGATCTTCCTGCCTCTGTACTATTTCCTAACTGAATCATCTACTGTGGAATAATTTTTTCTTTCAACATGATCATCATATTGCTCTCCTGTTCAAAGAGTGTTGCCAGAGCTTGGCACGAAACCCAGACATTCTCACTGACCCTGACCAAGCCGCCTGACATGCTCGGACCTGCCAATGCCATACACCCACGTCTTCTCAGTGGACTCTACTCATGCACTCAGCGCCCACACAGCCAAGGGCTCAAATCCCAGTTTTTCAGCTCTTACCTATTCCCAACCATAGTTCTTGCTTGCATAGGGAGAGAAAAGGAGATATGGGGAAGTCTTAGGTGGAAGGGTGATATTCCCAGATTTGGTTTTGAAGTTGACAGTTCCTAAAACTTTATGGAGGATGGAGGGAATAGAGTGACAGGGGGCCAATCCTGACCACTGGGTGAGAGCCTGGCCCTGGATCTCAAGCCACAGAGCAGATCATTAACTGGGGACCAGTTGATTCATCATCTGTGGATGCCAAGGCTGCTGCCGTTTTATGTTATGACGCTGATCCAGCCCCCGGAAACTTCAGCTTCCCCTCTCCATGGATCCCTGGACTAAATCCCAGGGTGTCCTTTACAATGCAATCTAAAAATAGAAGTTGCTTTTTCAGTGGAAGGAACCCAGGCGGGCTTTGAATAGACAGAATGATTCCTCTCTCGAGGGCTCTGGGGAGCTTGGGGACTGAGCACCGGGGGTGGGGAGTGGGGGAGATCAGGCCTCTTGGCAGGAAGCTAAGGGTCTTTGGAGACATCTGGGAAGGCTTGACTTGCCTTCCTCCACCCACTTACAGTTTCACTCCCAGCTCTCCCTGGCTCTGAGCCTATGCCTATAGTGCCCCATCCACATCCCCAGAGGCAGCCTTTGTAGTCATCAAACATGACAGAAACAGAAGCAAGAGATGAAAAGCCATTGATATGATGCCGAACAGTGGAGAGGAGGAGGAGGGTATGGTGGGAGCACCTTTGGAGGAGAGGGGTAAAATCACAACCCCAGGTATCTAATCACCATTAGAACATGCAGTTTTCCCATGATGATAGCCCCTGAATGTTATTGCTGTGGTGCCCTCTGAAATGCTGATTCTCTCTGCCACCTTGCACCCCCTGCACCACCTTATCTCTTGGCTCATAGCATTGTTCATCCAAAGTCTTTGAAAACATTCTAGATGCAACCATATGCCAGGAAGACTGACAGAATTCTTGGAAGGCTCCAGTTCTGTCAGTAAGATCCTCGACAAATTATCTTCCTGAGCCTGGTTTCCACGTATTTACAATGATTATGTTTTTAATGAGAAAAATTAGGGGGAAATAGATTGGTGACATAAGAGTCACCATAAATGTCACTAAATAGATTGGTGACATGTGCATGTGGATGAAACCAGATAAGCAACCCCTTACTGCCCCACCATACTCTCCCACTCAAACGCATACCACCTCCGGAGGTTGTATTGAAGTAAGATTAGCTAGAGCAGACAAAGAGGCAAGGAGGGAAAGGAGAGTTAGGAAGATAATTTCTTAAAATAGTAGGGTTTTAATTTTTAAAAAAGTACTGAAATGTAGTTCACATATAATAAATGACACATAACTCAGAGCACAGCTTAATAAATTTTACATTTATGTTTAACCCCACAGAACCATCTTCTTGGCACACCCTCAGGGTCTTCCCTATCTGCCCTCAACCTACCTTGCTGAGGGAAACTATTCCTCTGAATCACTTGGTTATCTATCCTATCTATACGCCATCACTATAGATTAGGCAGATGTATCTTTTAGTTTTTTAATTTTTTGATGAAGTTACAATGGATTACAAAGCTATGTGGGGGAGGAGGGAGATGGAGGGCATTGGTGGTGGGAATGTTGCCTTGGTGAAGAAGGAGCGTTCTTTTTTTGTTTGTTTTTTGTTTTTTGGGTCACACCTGACAGCGCTCAGGGGTTACTCCAGGCTCTATGCTCAGAAATCGCTTCTGGCAGGCTTGGGGGATCATATGGGATTCCGGGATTTGAACCACCATCCTTCTGCGTGCAAGGAAAACCGCCTTACCTCCATACTATCTCTCCGGCCCCCAGGAGGATTCTTATGACTGAAACCCAACTACAAACATATTTGTAATTATGGTGCTTAAATAAAGATATTATAAATAAAAAAAAGGGTTTGTAATTACAAAGTCATTGATTGAGTTTTAGGTATACAATGTTCCAACCAACTTCTTCCCCAGTGCTCACTCACTCCCCTCCATCAGTGTCCCCAGTTACCATCCCATCTCCCTGCCTACCTTTGTGACAGACACATTTTTCTTTCTTCTTTTAGGTTTTGTATTTACAATACTGCTACACATGAGATATCATGCATATCATTTTAGTGTGTTCATATTCCATTTCCTGTCCTATCTCTGCCCTATGGCAGAGATATGAAAGACTAGTGGGCAGATGTATTTTTTGAAATACATCGATTCCTACAGCACATGTTCTATGTGTCTGGATTCATTTTCCCAGGAAAAGAATTTTGGAAAGCTCACCTGAAATGGTTTCCATCAAAACCCTTGGCACAGTTGTGGTGTGCAGTAGACTCCTCACGAATACCCAAGAGTAGTAGGGGCCATTTGAAGCAAAAAGGCCATTGTTCCTCACCACCTTGGTAACATTTGGAGCCCCAAGACTGCAATTCCACAGGACGATTATAGGGACTGCATGAGCTCAGCAAGATATATGCTAATAGCCAACATCCATGACAGTTCTGTGTTCCTTCCAACCTGGGCACTTAAGCTGAGGCCTCAACCCAGGTTTGAGACAGCCACTGCTTTGCTTTATTCCAGTGGTTTCCAAAGAACCTCAGGTTTCTGCAGTTATGAATCAGGGACTCATGATTCATGAGAAGGGAGAGAAGAAAAGAGGAAGGTGGAAGCAGAATAGATAGGATGTGGGTTTCCTACTCCAGGACAACAGAGATGTTGGAGGACTTCTCTTAGCGAAGTTAGGGGCATGGCACTTGCAGAATGTGTTTGGTTTGTAAAACGTGCTAGAAAATCACTCTTGTATTCTATTACCGCAAGTGTTGCCCAACATGTCAGCCAGATGTTGTTCACAGGGAGAACAAATGAGAACGCATCCATACTAATTGGTTAGACCTTTCTGAAAACCTCTCCAGACAAATGCCCTACACCATCAGTGCAAGGACACCCTAAGATGCAACTTAGAATGAAGGAAGCAGTTTCTTTTTTTCTTGAACTTTTTATTTTGTCCAAGTATAATTTGCTTTGGGGTATATTTACATTTTTGGCTTTTTTAAATGAACACAATAATAAAGTAAAATGTTAAGATACAATCTTTCATGATTTTTATCCCTTTAATACAGCAACTATAAACCTGTTTTTTATTTGAGTTTTTAATCACCAAGCAAGTACTTGCCCCTTCCATCATGCCTGCTTTTTCCTTTCTGAACCCATCACATTCTCCATCTTAATCCATGTGGGGTCAATCTCATTTCTAGAATGTACATATGGGACTGGGTTATAGTTTAGTGGTTAAAGCACCTGTCTGACAAGAATGGAGATGTGAGTTGAATCCCTGGGCTCCCAAAGACACCATGTACCATTATAGTAGCTCCATGTTCTCAACTTCCCACATCGCTTGTGGTTTCTGACTACACCACCAGCAGCTGTATCTGAGCACCACAATTGGAAATGTGTGAGCACTGTAGCCAGTGTGCAGTACTTGGCTCAGCTGGGTGATATTTGCAGTGTCTTTTGCAAAGGAGACCACCAGAATGTGTGCAAACACAAAAGTTGAGAGAGTGAGTTTTCCTGCGGGTGCTTTAGCTGGGGTTGTAAATGCCACAACTAGGCACAGAGCCCCACAATCAAGCATGTGTGTGAGACTTATGATTCAACATCCACAGGGATGTGCCTAAGGATCCAAGCTGGTTTCTCAGAGGACCTGTCTCCTCAGCCATGGTGATGACTTAGGGGTGGGTTAGTAGCACCCAAGCCAGACCAGGGAAGCCTACTCCAGGTGGGCAGATGAAACTCTCCTTCCCATTGGGTTTAGGGACTACAGCTGAAGCTGACGTGCTTCGAAGTCCTGTGATGGATAAATAAAAAGGCCAAGAGGTGGGCATGTTCTCGGTATGTTTCAGTCCTGAATTCAACCACATCTGAAACAAGACCTAACCATGGTCTTCAGAGCCCTAGGATAAGACATTATTTGCCCCTTAAGGATTTTGTTCACCTATAGCTCCAAAGGCCTGCTTTAATAGACAAGATAAAAATAATGCATCATGTGAGTATGCTTGCCCTCACCTTGGGAAGTAACACTTATTTCAATTCTCAGAACTCCTCATAGAATTAACCCCAAAACTAATGTAACGTGAACTTCATCTCCTCCACATCATTGTCTGGGAGGAAGAGAATCTTATGTTTAGTCATTTAATTTATTGATGAGATTTGATGCTGATTGCCCACACCTCACATTGCTTTCCCTCATGGGACAGAGACTAAGCTGACCAGACACTAGATGAGGTTTAGTTGCATGCACATTTTTCTTTTTGTTTTTTTCTCTTTTGGGGATATGCCTGTTGGTATTCAGAGCTTACTTCTGAGTACATACTCAGAGATAACTCTTGGTATGTCAGAGGATGGAACCTGGGAGGTTGCATGCATAGCAAATTCTTCCATGCTGTATTATCTCCCTAGTCCTCATTTGGAACCAATGTATTATTTTTGCAAAATGAATGGAAGAGCATTAATTGACATAGATGAGTTGTGGAATGATAGTGCAACCTCATTATCCTTGGTCATACTTAAAATATAATAGCAGTACTTGTTCCCTGGCCACTTTGGCTTAGGAAGCCCAAAGGGACATTTCCCATGCCTGCCCTGCTGAGAGGGCTCATCTTCACATTTCATATAGAAGATTAAGCAGATAGAAGTTCTGGTGGAAGTTGTTTCTGTAGGTAACCTTATGTGCATTAGGATCTGGTATGAAATGAAATCAATAATTAAGCAGAGAGATCACTAGAAAGCAGGGCTAAGCAATGAATGTTGAAATGTGGACAGGGACAGATAGAAGCAAGAAGAGGAGCACAGAAGGAAAGACAAGCTAGACCAGAGGAGACATGGACAGTGGCTAAGGACTTGGTTCTGCCGATTCCTCTCTGGCCCTGGGATGGGTGTGGGTCCCAGGACCATGGTCTGCAAGTTCTAGTCTCTGTGTACATGGTCTGGGCAAAGAGCAAGGAGGGACTCTGAGATCAGTCCAGAAAGAGGATGTCTCAACCTGGGGCGAAGTTTACTGCATCAAGACAATTTAATACTCTCAAGCAGTGGGGCAGGCCCCAGAGATAATAAAGAAAGAAGGTAACAGAGTGGATCTGCAAAGCCTTTAATACACAGCATTAAAGGGTAATGGGAAAATCGATGGCATGATACAACAGGGTCACCCCAACTGCCAGCAATGCTGTCATTAATGGGACACTTGGTGTTCCAGTCACTGCAGGGCCTTTGAGCCCTAGCACTAGGGCCCAGCCTAACCTCTTTGGAGCTCAGATGGCTTCACAGATCCTTAAACTTCCTAGTCAAATCAGAACACCAGGAGATGGCCAGCCTCTCCCCCTTGGTTATACCCCACGTTCCCGACCCTAACCAAGTGGCTTAATTGTAGCTACCATTTATTGATCACAGTCTATGGGCCATGCTCTAAGCTAAGAGCATTCTGAATTGTTGCACTTAATCCTTACAACAACTCTTTGAATTAACTAATATTACCAGAGCTTTTCTTCCACTTGGGAAGTAAAACGAGGACCAGAGGGACACACGTGGCTTTCATCCTCAGCCAGGAAAGAAGGTGGGTTGACAAGCACAAGATCATGGGCTGGGAGAGCTGCAAGAGGTCTCAGTAATCATCCAGCCAGAGCTTTCAGGACAGACTAGTGGAGTGTAACCTGTCCTGGCTCGCGCTCCTGCCCGGGAGAAGAAGGCGGGATGATAAAACAGGTGTCCGCCCTTCCCGTGCTGCACTCTTTGTCCCCATTATATCATCCGATCATTTCCATCCACAGAACACACTCCACTGGCTCTGATCTTCAGAGTCATTCATTGTAATTAAAGGGACGGCCATTTAGGAATTGTTTCCATCAGATGCAGAGTTACTAAAGCCACTCGTTGTGTTCTGGGGGAGGGAGTGCTGGTGAGCAAGGTCTGACGAGGAAGAGATTATTGTTCTGAAACACCAGCAGCATCTGGCTGGGGAGAGCAGCACACAGACCTGAAAAAACCTTAGAGTAAGTCTAAGACAACCGAAAAGTGGAGGTGAGATTGTGTGATGCCAGCCGTGCCCATGAAGCTTCGGGGAATAGAGGCTCGGCCTGCTAGATTTTGTGCAGGTGATGTAGAACCAGGTTGCTCAAGCTCAAGGAAGGGAGGATTGGCATTAGAGAAAATGATAAAGATAGCTATGTCTGGGCCCAGAGAGATAGCACAGCGGCGTTTGCCTTGCAAGCAGTCGATCCAGGACCAAAGGTGGTTGGTTCGAATCCCGGTGTCCCATATGGTCCCCCGTGCCTGCCAGGAGCTATTTCTGAGCAGACAGCCAGGAGTAACCCCTGAGCAACGCCAGGTGTGGCCCAAAAACCAAAAACCAAAAAAAAAAAAAAAGAGCCCATCAGAGTAGGTGGGGCCTCTGGGCGAGGAGCCTGCTGTGCTGCAGTGGGGGGAATATGTGGAATGGGATGGCCAGGGACTCACCTCTGTGAGGAAGATAGTGCCGTGCCAGTGTGGGTGCTTGTAAGAAAGAAACATAGTGAGGAGGTTAGAGAGAGGACAGCAGGGAAGGCTCTTGCCTTGCTCATGCTGACCTGAGTTAGATCCCCGACACTGTATATGGTTCCCAGTGCATCACCAGGAGCACAGAGCCAGGAGTAAACCTGAGCACTGCCAGTATAGCCTGAATCAGGAAGGAAGGAAGGAAGGAAGGAAGGAAGGAAGGAAGGAAGGAAGGAAGGAAGGAAGGAAGGAAGGAAGGAAGGAAGGAAGGAAGGGAGGGAGGGAGGGAGGGAGGGAGGGAGGGAGGGAGGGAGGAAGGGAGGGAGGGAGGGAGCAAAGAAGGGAAGGAGAGAGGGATGAAGGGAAAATGAAAGAAAGGGAGGAAAGAAGGAAGGAATGGGGGAAGGAAGGAAGGGAGGAAGGAGGGGAGAAAGGAAGGGAGGAAGGGAGGGAGGAATGAAAGAAGGAAAAGAGGGAGAAAGGGAGGAAGGGTGGAAGGAAGGAAGGAAGATATGTAGGTAGGGAGAAAGGGATGGGGAGGGAGGAAGGAAGAAGGGAGGGAGGGAGAAAGGGAGAAAGGAAGGGAGTAAGGAAGGAATGAAGGAATGGAGGAAGGAAGGAAGGGAAGGAGGGAGGAAGGAAGGAATGGAGGAAGGAAGGGAGGGAAGGAGGAAGGAAGGGAGGAAGAAAGGAATGGAGGGAGGGAAGAAGGAAGGAAGGAAGAAAAGAAGGAAGAAAAAAGGAGGGAGAGAAAACTGAAGAAGGAAGAGAGGAAGGGAGGGAGGGAAGGAAGGAAGAAGGGAGGGGTAGGGAGGGAGGAAGGAAGAAAGGGAGGAAGGGAGGGAGGAACTGAAGAAGGAAGAGAGGAAGGAAGGAGGGAGAGAGGGAGGGAGGAGGGAGAGAGGGAGGGAGGAAAGGAGTAGGTAGGGAGGGAGAGAGGGTGGAGGAAGGGGAGTAGAGCTTTTGGGAGCTGGCCCAGTCTGGGTGGCCTAAACAGGGAAGGGCTGGATTCTAGTTAGGCAGCACTAAAGAAGTCTTCTGGGCCTGTAGGAGTGGGGTTGAGGGCTGGAATAAAGTTCAGAAAATAATCCACAGGGTATATAATGGCTGCAGGAGAGGGGTGCCTGGTGGGCTCTAGAAGTTACAGGACTCTGGAGATCCTGGAAACAGAGCCCAAGGTAAGGGGTGGGAGGAGGCCAAACACAAGCAGGGAGGATGGAAAAATGACTTTTCTCTTGAGGACTATCTTTCTTTGAACTTCTTGGGGTCAGGAGGGAGGGGTGGAAGGCCCCAAGCCAGTCTCCCCAAAATGCTTCCTAGGACCCATGAGTGATCTGGTGATCTCTGTGGTGCTTGCTCTGTGAGCTGCAGGGATAGGGTGCAGAGGTGGGGTGGAGGGCTGTTTCCTGCCCTGCCCCACCCACTGCACACATCAGAGAAGTGAAGAAAGAGAAGACTCTCCTCCCACTGGGCCATTAAGGCCAGTCAGGCCAAGTGCTTAGCTGGGTTCCTTGTATACATGCTCAAAGAATTGTTAGCTTCTGTAATTAGAAAGCCAGCTATATCTAGTTTTTTCTTCTGGTTTGGGGTCACACTGTTTAGTGCTGAGGGCAGGGAGATGCTTCTCCCAGCTCAGTGTTCAAAGATTGCTCCTGGCAGTGCTCTGGGAATATTGGCCTGAGGATGGAACACATGCCTCTTGCATGCAAAGCACGCACTCAGTCCATTGTTGAGCTTTCTCCCGGCCCCTATAAAGTCAAATTTAGCCTATAAAGTCAAATTTAGCCAGTCATGCAGCAATCATCCCCAAACCCTGCAGTGGCTCAGGACTTCTGAGAATTGTGGGAAATAGCAGCTGGAGTTACGTGGAGTGCTGTTTTGTGGGACTATCCCACAGTCTGATCCCTTATACCCTGAGCCACTGATCTCCCTCCTAGCTCACTTGCAACTCCCAGCCCTTCACAGACCTACAGAATGGGGTGTGGAGGGGCTGCAACTGTCCTTGTTATATTTGTTATTGTTTTTGTTATTGTTTCCTATAGTGGTGCCGGAGAGAGGACCTGAGAGAGAACCAGGGCCATACCCAGTAGAACTGGTGATGGAATCCTGTGCCTTGAAAATGTTGGAGAGGGGCCGGAGAGATAGCATGGAGATAAAGCATTTGCCTTGCCTGCAGAAGGTCGGTGGTTCTAATCCTGGCACCCCGTATGGTCCCCTGAGCCTGCCAGGAGCAATTCCTGAGCGTAGAGCCATGAGTAACTTCTGAGCGTTGCCGGGTGTGACCCCCAAAAAACAAAAAAAAGGAAAAAGAAAATGTTGGAGAGGTGCTCTATCAGTTTAGCCATAGCCCCTGGAAACTTTTTTATTTTGGGGTTATGTCTAGTGGCTCAAGAGTGACCCCTCGCATGTTCATGGGACCATATGTGGTGCTGGAATCAAAGTAGCAATCAAAGGCAAGTGCCTTAGTACTGTCTCTCTGGCTCCTTCTTTTTTTTTTTGGTTTTTGGTTTTTGGGCCACACCCGTTTGACGCTCAGGGGTTACTCCTGGCTATGCGCTCAGAAATCGCCCCTGGCTTGGGGGGACCATATGGGACGCCGGGGGATGGAACCGAGGTCCATCCTACGCTAGAGCTTGCAAGGCAGGCACCCTAACCTCTAGCGCCACCTTCCCGGCCCCACTGGCTCCTTCTTTTAGGCATCCCATGCCATTCTCTGAGACCCAGAGGCCTCTCCCAGAGATTCTAAGACAACTCAAACAGCAGTTCAATGGAATGGCCTGAGGATGCCATGGGCACAAGACTTGCAGTGTCAGCGATGACCTGGGCTATAATGGGGGTGTTCAGGAGACCACATGTTTTGGGGAATTGAATCTGGCTCTGGGGAATTCTAGGCCTTCACACTGACTGATGTCCTTTTTCCTGGTCCCCATAAAAATATATCTTTAAGAAGTTCCAAAAAGAACTAGGGACATTGCTGGAGAGATACGCACACTTGTGATGGTTGTTATACATTGTATGACTGCTACTCAATCACGAACAACTTATCTGTATTATCAATGACCTTGTAACCCTGGTGTTTAAATTAAAAATAAATAAACAAATAAATAAAACTCTAAACACTATCCACACAGACTCACACATATATATTATATATTATATTTTAATGTTTTATACATATTTCAAGATAAATTATGGCATAAATATGTGTAAAATATGGAAAAAGTGGCTCCAAAATGATTATAGAATTATCTTAGTGTGAAACCTCCTTTTATCTGCCTGGTAAGACCTCTGGCCACGTGATGACCACCAGGAGGAAGGGCTTTTTCTCCTTCCCTTGCTCCTGGCCCAAGTGGCTCCTAGGACAGTTTCTGTGGACCTGCTCCGGCTGCATACTGTGGGTCTTCAGGAAGAAGAGAGTCCAGGACAGCAGAGGAAGCATGGGAATGGCAGCAGAGAGGGAGGGAGACTGAGGAAAGGGCTCAGTGGAGGGTGGGGGTGCAGCCAATACTGGGCGAAGGGGGAGCAGCCGGCACAGTGCAGTCTCACTGGGTTATTAGAGAAGAAGAATGAGCCTCTGTATCTCAGAGGAACAGGGCAAGAGTCATCAGCCAACGTTATTAAAATCCTTTCCTCGCCTGTGAGAGACACTTATCGCTCTTCATCAACAAAGCACTTTTTTAAGAAAGGAAAGTCAACTTAACAGGTGGGGACTGTCCTTTCACTCCTCCTGGGAAGGAGGCCAAGGCAGCCTCCTGCATCAGCCAGGCTGTGTGGGCTCCCCAGTGCCCTAGAGAACCCACCTCTGGGCACTTCTCCCAAGAAGACATTCTGCTCTGCTGCAAGAGGGTTGGGTGTGGCAGCCCCTGACTACTGGGGGATATGAACTGCAGAGGGGCCTGGACCCCAAACAAGGAATCACTGGGCTCTACCTCCTGGCTGGTTTTCCCACGCCTGTTCACCCCTCCTTCTTCTACTCTCCAGCCCACTAGAAACACTTTCCTGAGTGTGGCACCCCCTTGCTGGCAAATATTTGGAAATTGCCCACTAAGGCTCCTTCAGGTCTGGGCCTATGGACTTTGCAGCCTTCTATTCACTTTTCTGCCAGTCTGCAGCCCAAAACACCGGTTTCCCTCACACCTCTCCTTGCTTTTGCTTCAGGCAATTGATCTCCTTACACCATCTTTCTTCTCTGCCTGGTGATCTGCTTAACAGTCTAGCTCAAAGGGTTCTTTGTCTGGAAGTCCTCCTTGATCTCTCTAGACGGAACTAATTATTTCCTCCACTAGGCTCTCATAGCAAACCAGTTTTCACAATGACCACACTACATTCTAGTTGGTGATAATCTATTGTTTCTGTCTGTCCTCAGTTCAGAGTCTGAGCAGAAGGGGACCAGGCTGAAATTTTTTCTCTTTATATCCCTGCAGTTTTTTTTACTGTTCATTTTGGGGTAAATACTAGTGGTACTCAGGGCTCAGGTACTCTTGGCTTTGTGCTCAGGGATCAAACCCAGTGGAGCTAAGGAGACCATATGAAATACCAGGGACCAAACCAGGGTATGAAAATACAAGAATTTGTATTCTTCCAGGCTCTGTGCACTGCTGTCTGAGATACCTCCCAACACACCGTGATTGATCTGCTCTCTATTCATTTAACCAAATTCATCTGAGCACCAATCACAGCAGGGTCACTGTTGTGTGTCCAGTCTATGGAAAATCCCATTGTTTTGTTCACTATGAGTTCCCGAGACCTAAAATAGCACAGTGTAGAAGTCAATAAGTATTTGTAGTGTGAATCAATGAATAGAGGCCATTGTGATTATTGTACTTTCCTATTCACTGCAAATCTGCTCACTAAATGTTATATCTTTCAATTTCAGTTTACTCCTGGGACCTTTCTCTACTCTTTCCCAAATTACCACTCAGCAAATTCTCATCTTGTCATTCCATAAGATTTAGTTCCATCATACCCAAGGACTCCAAAATTCTTCTTTATACTCTATCATGGGCACAATTCCTTATCCTTCTGATAGCTTCCAATCTTTCCCCCCTCCCAACTCCTAGAATCCCCTTATCTGTTCTTCCTTTCTTTGCTCATCTCTGGGCAAACTTCACACCAGGATAAGCTGTTTCAGCATAAAACATGGTGGTCCTCCTTTCTTGGAGTCCTTGTTTTCTGACCCACTGCCCAACCAGACTTTGAGGCTGAGTGTCCTCTGCCTTTTTTTCTCTCTCTGCAAAGGGAAATTTTTGTAGAGCTCTGCAGATGAGTATTGCCACAAATGCCTGTGCTCTAGCTCCAGTTTCTTGGCAATTCTTTTTAAAAATGTGCAAACAATTTTCTAAAGGGTAGAAAAATGTCTTTGCTTTCTCACACAACTGTTTGCATAATTCAGTGACCTTTTATGAAGCATGTCATTGTATAAGCATCATTTCCTGAGACAGAAATCTACTTCTCCATCCTGTGTCATACTGTACCTTTTTCCATAATATTTTTTCTGTAGATATTTTCTCATGTATTGACAGAGCACTCACATTTATCATTTGAAACGGTTCTATAATATTCCATCACATTAATGTTTCCTACTTTGCTTAACTAGTCCCCAATTGTAGCATTTGGGTGGTTTCCAGGATTTTCCAATTATGAAAAGGGTAGCCATAAACATCTTTTTGCAAAGATCTTATATTTCCTTTTCAGTTATTTTTGTGGCATATATTCTCAATGGAGGGATTATTGGGTTAAAGACTAGAAACACTCCTATGGCTTTTGTTGCAAGGTGGCTGGTTACACTCTAGCAAAACTCCACTCATTTGCAATGAGCCAGTCTTTTTAAGCATGTTTTGTAGCTTCCTAATAAACTTTCCTATATCTTCTGTGGCTGTGGAGTTGTGGAGCAGGAAGACTTGCAAAGGGAATGTGGGATCCTGAGGCATTCAGCCTCCCTTTCTTTCCAGGGGCCATTTTACTGAGAAACTTACAGGCATGTATCCCTGCATTTCCTCAACTTCCTTCCATGTCAACATTTCTATTTTCATTCCAGCTCTCTTCTAAAACTGATCTGTAAGGAAGAGATGTCCAATTTTCTCTCCAGACAAACCTCCCTGCCTACTATTTGACCTCCTCCCCTCCTGTCTCTTCCAAACCGGGCCACATTCGTTATTCCACACTCTTCACATCATCCATCTCTCCTCCTCTCTGCTTGGCTCCTTCACTCGACAGATATCCTCAAGTCTCCCTTTTCCTAAAAGCAATAAGCAATTTCCCTTTCTCCCCTGAATGCTCTTCTCTTCTACCACCATCCATCTTTCTGAAGTAAGTCTGCACTGTCATCTTCTCATCTTCCAGGTCCTTCTCAGCTTTCGGCTCTCATTCCTTGGTGACCCACACTCAGTTAAAACAGCCATCTCAAGCCCACCAATCATTTCTTTAGTCGCCCAAACAAATGACCTTTTATCCTTTTATCTGTCACCCCCCACCCCTTGTTGACTGCAGTGACCCTATTGAGGTGCAATTTCCTGGCAGCATTTTCTATCCTACTAATGCTTAATCTCTAGAAACATCAGTTTGGGAAACTTTTGGTGAAGTTTAAATCCTCTCTGCTTTCTATTGTACAGAAGCTAGATTTAGTGGAGATGATCGTACCCCAAGATCAAATTCAGGACTGACAAGCCACTCCATGTACTTGCTTCCTCTTTCTACAGAGGCGTTTCTTAAAAAGAGCTGACCAGAGTAATCAAAATACAGCATTTTCATGGACCTTACCTATGGTGACTTGGAGTAGAATTCAAGACTATTTTCTGAGAGTTATAGGAAGTCTGTTCTTTCTTTGCTCTTGGGTTTAATCTATCTTCTTTTAGGATAGAATTTACTGTGTTTTTCTATCCACTTAAAGCTATGAAGGAGTTCGGTTTGAAGATAAAAACCAAACCTCAGAATATAGCAGTTTCAAGAATGGATCCTGATCTTTGACCAAGCCATACCTAAAGTCCATCTCACTGAATTTTTCAGTGATCTGAGTCAATACATCCAGTCATGAACTAAGAAGCTTTCTATTATTGCAATCGAAACATACAACCATTATAGCACTCTCTCTTACTATCCCTTTATATTTAATTGAGTTTACTCTTCCAGAAATTTCCATGATTACATCTAAGTGGATGAGTTCTCTACATGACTATCTCCTCACCTCCAGCTTCAGCACTGCCAGCTAAGTAGTTAGATGTGTTCTCTGAAGCTTAAAGACTGAAATTTAATACCAATATTCTCACTGCCAAGTCCCCTCCCAAGTCAGAGCAACATTATTCCCACACTTCCTGATACCTGATTATTTAGTTGTTCAAGTTTGAAAGGTTACCATTATCTATACACCTCTATCTGCTCCCACAACAAATCACCTGCCTTGACTTTGCCCTTGTTTCACTGCAGCCTGTCAAATTGACTTCCAAGTTTCTCTTTTTTTTTTTTTTTTTTGGGGGGGGGCCACACCTGGCATTGCTCAGGGGTTACTCCTGGCTGTCTGCTCAGAAATAGCTCCGGGCAGGCACGGGGGACCATATGGGACACCGGGATTCGAACCAACCACCTTTGGTCCTGGATCGGCTGCTTTCAAGGCAAACGCCGCTGTGCTATCTCTCCGGGCCTCCAAGTTCTCTTTCTGCCTCTTGGCTCTTCAGGCTTCAGAACATTCTACCTTTATCCAAAGTACCTTCATAAAACATCAAATCAATCAAACTTTTTTTTTTTTTAGTTTTTGGGCCACACACAGTGATGCTCAGGGTTTACTCCTGGCTATGCACTCAGAAATTGCTCCTGGCTTGGGGAAACCATATGGGACTCTGGGGGGTCGAACTGTGGTCCGTCCTAGGCTAGCACGAGCAAGGCAGATGCCCTACCACTTGCGCCCCTGCTTCGGCCCCAAATCAATCAAACTTTTGTAGAACTCTTTCAAAATTATACAAACTTTCCAGTCGAAATATAAGTTACCCATTACATTATTTTCTCCTCTATTATGTTTCTGATCTTGTCTTCCTATTTCTCTCTCACGATGACAAAATTATCAACAAATGAGGCTGTTTACTATTTCTTTCACATCTTACTGTTACTATGAATTCTACCTGGACCATATTGCTTTTCTAGCTCAGCTGTTGAAGTACTACCTATTCTTTAAGTTCATCTCACTAAAGTCTAATCTGATTTTCTCAAGTTGCTGAGCATTTCCTTTCTTTAACCCTTACCAGCTGTCATTCTTATAACATTTAGCTGAATAGAAAATGACTTTCATTTGTGTACCCATGAAGCATAGATCCTGGGGCCATGAAAGTAGTATGTGCTCAATAAATACTCATTCAATTTGCGATATGGAGAAGAGAAAGTGCCAGAATCTTTTTCTTCTAACTGCAGCTTCACCAGGAACTTTCTTTTTTCCTTTTGAAATATCAGCTTAGGATTTATCAAGTCAATCAATATTTATTTAGTGCTAACTGTGTGCAAGTTAACACTGGCATCTGAGAGAAGCTGGCTTTGAAATCTTATACCCAAGAATGACTCAGAGCTGCGGTGCTTGGAACTTGAACCATATGGATGCTTCTGGAAGCAAAGAGCTGATCTGCCTTCTTAGAATATTAAAATGTAGGGCCAACTCTGAGCTATGAAGCTACCGAGGTTAGCGAGAAGCTAGTGAAAAGAGTGGGGAAAAAGCAATGAACTACAGACTTGAGTTCTAAGCCAGACTGGTCTTTCACTAAGTAGCAAATGACTTGAGCAAACCTTTTCACCCCTGAACTCTAGAACTTCTTTACCATTTGCTTCACATCCTTCCCCTTCCCTACCCTCCAATGGCTTTTAAAAATGAAAAATTCAAGCACCCAGGACAGTGCTGTCTTTGCAGACAGGGTCTGAGGGAGGGAATATATGTGTTTAAAGAAACTCCTCCTGTGATTCTTACTGCCTCTCAAATTAACAGTGTTCAAAGTTTGGCAATCAGGAGGGTCTTTTTATTGTTTTATAATTTGATGGGTTTAAATTTTTAGTTATCTGGGTAAGTATTCCAGAAGGTGTCTTATAACTCAAAGTATTTCAAGAGAGAGAAGCAAGAAAACCTCTAATCTCAGGCTTTGTCCTTAACTCATACCTGCCAGTTCCCTTGGGAAAAGGTCTGGCTGCTTGTTTACCTTCTTCATTCTCCTGACCTCTCTCTTTATCCCCTTTCCCCATTTCTCCTCCACTTTCCCTTTCTGTCTCCTATCTTCCCCTCACTCCTTTTTTCCTTCCTTCAATTCCTTGCTGCTCTCCCCTTTTTCCTTTCCCATTCCTTCCAAAACCCAGAGGCACCTAGTAAGCTATACATTCATTTGTTTGCACTCACCTAATTTTCTTTTTCAATGAAGTCTTCCCAGCTCCCTCCATCGGATACCTACATTTCCTGCTCAGAACTCTCATAGCACTTTGAATGTCTCTCATGCCATTAATCATACTTCCCTATACAATATTTCTATGTCTACTCTATCGCATACCCTTGAGGGAAAAAAGGGCAATTTTATTTGTGAACCTCATTCTACAGTGCCTAGTATGGTGCTCTGAACATGTTTATTATATTTTACAGTTACATAGAGTATTTTTCTATATAATTCAGAGATACTAGTGAATATAGACACTGGATATGCATTTGAGGAATAAACCAATAAATGCATTCATCTATTTTCCTTATTGCTCCATGTGTCTTATCTCCTCTCCAAAAGGTGGGATTGTGCGGTGTGACTCCCTTAGGCTGGGGTCAGGCTCATGCTTGAAACTATTTTTACCTCTTACTGGGGAGGTACTTTTGGACAAGTTGTTTAACCTCATTGCAAAGCAAAGATAACTGCAACTTTATTCCCAGAATTGGAGATGATTAACTGCAAAGACAGAAAATAATGGAAATATAGCAGACAATTTGACACTACTAGTTTAAATGAAGATCTTCCCTTCCCTCTTTGCTTTACCTTCAGGAGAATGTCCCTAAGGACAAATACTAGCATTTCTAATTCTTTCTCTCTGGATGTGTATGCTGTGTCTTGGTGCCCTGCATATAAACATATGAAAAATACAATTTGTGGACTCTTAAAAATAACCAATGTCATAAGGTGAAATTCATAGGGAAAATACACTGAAATGAACAGACTATTTATTAGAATTCTTTGTTGCCAGGTCCACATACTCAATTTAAACAAAACTTGGGGTGGGGGATGCATTGACTCCCATAAGTGGGAGGTTCTGGTGAAGATCAAGCTTTCAGCACAGGTGCATCCAGAGATTTTGAGATTGAAGTTAGAACATTGTCTCTTTTTCCCCAGTTCTGGGCTCCTTGTCTGTGTACCTCATTCTCAGGCAGTGACTCTCTAGGTGGTGGGTGGAATGCTTATTGGCTTGAAGCATCAACAGAGAGAGAGAGAGAGAGAGAGAGAGAGAGAGAGAGAGAGAGAGAGAGAGAGAGAGAGAGAGAGAGAGAGAGAGAGAGAGAGAGAGAGAGAGACCTTGGTAACCTTCATTGTTTGCATGCGAATCTCATGGAAATGTTCCCATTAATTCTGTATGGGTCCTGTGCCCACATCTAGGTCAGTAAGAGGGTTCAAAGGATGTAGAGCTGCGGTTGACTCTGTCTGTGCTACGTGCCCACCTCTGCCACCTGTGGGAAGGCTACAGAGACTGACAGCACCATACAAAAATGAGTGAGATGTTCCACTTTTAAAAGAAGAGGTGTCATGCGCAAGAGATAGTACAAGACACAAGCCTTGCACCTGTCCAACATCAGTTTAATCACTTGCATAACATGGTCCCTGTCAGGGCTACCCTGTAGTCCTCATCACCACCAGGTGTGCCTTTGATGGTACCACATCTTCAGGCCTTAAAATTGAGCCCTCTGGCCAGTTGTTCAAGAATCACTAGGAGTGGTCCCAGATCCTCTGAGCACTGTCTGGAATACTTTCTTCTCCCCAAATAGGGGATAAGAGAGACAACATCAATTTCTTCTGAGGGTAAGTAGAGTACCACACCATTTCCCATAAGATGCTTCATGTTGAAAAGTGAATGCCTTTGTGGTATTTAAAGGGCCAGCTTCACTCATTAATTTATTAATTTAGTATTACTGGGGGAAGACAGGCCAGGTGAGAGACTAAGCACCACATCCTGGGCTGAGAACGAATACAGGAAAGGCGATCCACAGAGAGCTCAGAAACCTCCTGTTGTTGTATGAACTGCCAAGATTCCTAAAGAACACTCCCCTAAATATGACCCATGGCTTACAGGAAAAAAGTTCAGAGGATTCCCGTTATGGTGTATTAAGTGGGAGGGGTATTCCTTTATTCTGTTACTACCACAGAGCTAAGTGTAGTATGTTGGCTCACTGGCTTTCTCTTCAGAGATCTGGGCAGCAGTGCCTGAAGAGAGATGAGTGGCTCTGAAACCAGGCCTGTCCCTGGAAAAGGCTCAAGGGAATGGCCAGGCATCAATGAGGTCATGGTTCATGCCTTTGTTGTGCTTTATTCCCACTAGCTCGATAAAATATACAAAACAGGAAACTGATCCTTTTACCGCTTTTCAGTATGCAGTTTGCAATCTTCGGTCTATCCACATTGCTATATATCCCAGAGCTTCTTCAATTTTTTCCATTTGTGACCTCTTCTTGCCAGAGAAATTTTTATATGACTCCAGGTATATAAAATAGGCACACAAAATATTGACTGCTAATAAACCAGCAGTTTATCTTATTTTGACTTAGCAAAATGTTTGTGATCACCACATTCAGTTATGGAACCCCACATGGGGTCACAGCCCACAATACAAGTAGCCAGCATTGTCACCCCTCTCCAAGATCATTCCTTAATGACCAAGGAGGTGGCCCAGGGGTAGAGCTCAGGCTCCATTTTGAAGAATGGAAGCTCTACCTATTAATCAAGATTTTTTTCTACCTCCCCCAGCAGCCGCCCTGTTCAACGTTCTTTCTTGATGACTTTGACAAGTCAAAACCCCTGCTCTAAGTAGACTCTCAAAGAACTTGTCTTTTCGTGATTGGCATATTTTACTGGCACATGTCCACTGGACTCAACCATATTGGAGCAAATGCCAGAATTTCCTTCCTTTTAAAGATTTTCTATATTCTGTGAGACTCACATATTTTAGTGACCCAGGCAACCCACTGAGAAGTGCTTGATTGCTTCTGCCCAGAGTTGCCCTGAATGATGCTGCTGGGAACATGATGGGGAGAACAGAACATTCTGGAGCACAGCAGAATTCATAAGAAACAGGTCTATGTAGAACCCAAAACACACTGCCCACTAGCTGGGGCAGCATGAACTCAGGGCACCCTCCACTGGTATTGGCTGAAGGGGGGGGAGGTTGAGAGAGGGGCAGTTTCCTGGACTCACCAAGGGTGATGAATGAAGGCAAGGAGAGGGTAGAAAAAGAAATGCCAAACTTTATTTTTCTCACAATTTGTCCAGTTCTGGACCTGATTTCACACTTTGTTGCCCAATCCCCGGAACCCTTGTCAGGTCATTAGAGGTGACTTCTGAACTAGAACCCGGCACTAATTACTTTAGGAGAGATCTTGACTTGTTGTTCCGGACACACTGCCTTGCTTCACCAAGCCTCCATCAGAGGCCTCTCTCAGCAGCTGCCAGGATTTCAGTTCACCCCCCCCCCCAGCAAATCTTGGGCCCCCCCTTCCAGCCACTGCCAGCTCAATTTTACTTCTCTTTGCCAGACTTGTCTGGATCAAACACACTCATTTATCCATTTCTCTGTTGTCTGCACCAGCCTGAGGTTTGGAGTCAGCATGGTTTGAAGTCCCTGGCACTAAAAAGGTAGGAGTTCTGCAGGGCTTTGTTTGAAGGGGAAAAGGGGAGAGTGACACTGATTAAATGGCCGAGCAGCCAGTGGCACCCAGCCTCAGTAGACTGCTAGATGGAGACTGAGCCAAATAGAAGCAGATCGTCTAGGGGACTTAGAAATGGCTGCCGAAGACAAGGGAATTGCTTGTTGGATCCAGGAGACCCAGGAGCAGGTTTTGCGGCGCAGTGAATCAATACTGCTCCTTCTAAGGAAACAAACAGAATCAATGCCAGTTGCCCCAGGTCTCTGAGCAGATCTGAAAGCCACGGAGCCCACGGATGAAGGACCCGTGCTGATTTTGCAGAAAACAACAGCGTGTACTCCTTTGGGAGACTGAGGACAGTTTATTGAATTCATTCTTGCAGCGGTACCTGGATCACCAAAGGTCCCCTGCCCTAGCACAGAGCAAAGGAGAAGCAACCTGCTGAAGGACCAAAGGAGCTCTTTCAGCTGGGGCCTGGCATCCTTGCTTGCAAGTCCCTGTCCCCCTACCCACACCGTCTATCCACAGCCACCTGTGTGCTTGCCAGGCAGAGATGCATTTAAATGTTCTCACCAGGACTAGGAAGCAGCTGATAAGTGCCCAAGGATGCAGATGCAGCTTAAGGTGAAAGCATTTTGCCTTTTCTGATCTAGTCCTTTCTAGTATCTTTGCAGCAGGACTTTCCTGCCACTTTGTGGAAGGCAGCTCTAGAGTTTCTGGGAACGTAATTTATTGGCTATATTTGTTACATCTTTTCTTCTTCTTCTTCTTCTTCTTCTTCTTCTTCTTCTTCTTCTTCTTCTTCTTCTTCTTCTTCTTCTTCTTCTTTCTTTCTTTTTCCTTTCTTTTCTTCTTCCTCTTTCTTCCTTCTTCTTACTCTTCTTCCTTCTTTTCTTCTTTCTCTTCTCTTCTTTTCCCTCTTCCTTCTCTTCCTCCTTTCTTCTTTTCTTCTTCCTCTCTTCCTCTTCTTCCTTTCCTCTTCTTCCTCTTCCTTCTCTTCCTCCTCTTTCCTTCTTCTTCTTCTTCTTCTTCTTCTTCTTCTTCTTCTTCTTCTTCTTCTTCTTCTTCTTCTTCTTCCTTCTTCATTTCTTCTCCTTCTCGTCCTTTTTCTCATCCTCCTCCTCTTCTTCTCTTCTTCCTTCTACTTCTCCTCCGTCTCCTTTTCTTCCTCCTCTTTTTTTTTTTTTTTTTTTTTTTTTGCATTTTTGGGAATCCAGCACAGTTCCTCACACATACAAGGCAAATACTCCACTGCTGAGCTCTATTCCCAGTTCTCTCCAATTCCATTAAAACATATTGTGCGCATACGAGAAAGGGCTAGAACAGATGTTGAGAAGTGTATCCTCAGACAGGACAGAGTTCTGCTTTCTCGTAGATTTCCCATTGCTCCTCTCCCTGGCTTCTTGTCTTCAGAATTGTCTTTTCCTAACTCAATGAGGCTCTTAGAGCTTCCATTTCCTTATCCCTCCACCTTAACAATGTTTTTGGTATTTGTTTCAAGAGGTCCTCTAATTGCCTCCAGCCATATCAGAATTTGATTTTCAGATCCCCACCCTAATTGGCCTCTTGTAGTCAGGTTTTAATTGTCCACATTCCTCCTGAATTGTCCCCAGAATATGCACAGTGGCTCAACTGTGACCTTACTAATTCTAAGTACGAGTCAAAACAAAAACACATTTAGGTTAGTCTTGCCAGATGAAAGTGAGTTCCCTTTCTGAGTACTGAGACACATTAGTGTGCCTCTGGTAGATCATACAAGTTCATGTGTGGACCAAGTTCTACTGTACTTTAGGACTTAATGTTTATCCTTAGAATGCTAGGACTCAGAATTTCAGAGGTCTTTAGAAGGCCCAAGGACATTCTTAAGGAAAAATTGCCAGGATTTAACATTGCTGGCCAAAGATCTGAAGACTTCAGTATCTAAGGAGGAACTTGAATGTTTTTATAGCTCTATTTTTAATATTTAAAATTCATTTCATCAAGCAGGTCTATAGTCTGCAATAGCTTAAATGTTTTGAAGACAGACCATTCAATTTTTGTACTTGTCTGTTCAAAAGTTCCTCCTCCTCAGCTGAAACTGACCTTACTGGAATGCTAGTCATTTTTCAGAGCTATGAAATGTTTGCTTTACTCAGCCCTGTTTGCGGCGCCATGTGTGGGTCTGGACATGTGTGTGCCTATGGATCTCGGCCTCCATAGTGTAATTGAGGTGAAGGCACAAGGACAAGTGAGCTCAGATATTTTCTCTAAGGAAATTACATTCTAGTGAAGGGACATAAAAAAAAAAAAGGGCGAAACAATTGCTACAATAAAAATGAAAACATGGGCTGAATAGTGTGGAAATATAGGGGGAGGGTATCATTTCCAGTGAAGAGAGTAGAGAGGTCTATTCTTGTGTCTACCCAGCATAGATATCCCATTTAAAATCATGGTCTAACATAATTATTCTCCTGCTCAAAACCCTCCAAGGCTGCCTTAGTACAGCTCTAAGCTTCCTCTAATATTGAGGCCAAAGTCTAAGTGTGGCTAATGGATCCTAGGAGCCAGTCTCGATTCCTTCTCATTGTCCAGGAATCTTGTACTTCCTGCTCTGCTCACATAGACTCATTGCTGCCCCTTGACCCTATCAAGCACCTGCCTTAGAACTTTTATTCTTTGTGTTTCATCTAGGAAACTCACTTTCCTCAGATTTGCTCCTTTGCTTCATTCAATCTCCGTTCAGTTGTCAGTTACAAAGCAAATCCTAAAATCTACCTTCACTTGCCACTTGCTATTCTCTTTCCCTGCCTCAATAGCAAGTATGACTACCTGAATTTATCATTATATTTCTTTCTCTTTTATATAGGGGTCACTTCAGGCAGTACTTGGGGACTGGTGGTGCTTGCAGAACAGCACAGCTACACCTGGTAGTGCTCATGGACCACCAGGGACACACTTGGTGGTGTTCAGAAAAACTCATGGTGTAGAGAATCAAATTTAGGGCTTTGTGCATGTTAACTGGGTGCTCTTCTATTGGAGATATTTAACTGAACCTGTAATTATATTTTTAATGGACAGTCTCCCAGAAGAGTATAAGCTCTAGGAAAGTATGGATTGTATCTATTTTGTTCTCTTTACTTCCAGAACTAAGAATAGGTGTTAAATAAATAATATAACAGGTACCAAATAAGCATTTGTGGAGTAAATAAAAGAGTTCATATTTTTATCACCAGTTATAAAACTCTAGAAGTAGTTAATAGTAATACCCAGGATACTTGATTGCAGTTTCTAAAAACAAGTCCAATCTTTTGAAAAAATGAGCTCAAATAGTTTCTGATTAGAAATACTGTAGCATTTTCTACTTCCCATGACTTTTTTTTTTTAAAGAATTTGAATACAGCTCTGAGATCTACAAATTCCTTCAGCTGCCTGGAAGATTTTCCTCTAGGGTCTAGGAATCAAGACTTGAAGAGAAGACTCTTATGTGACATGAAGATTATTTTAATTTTATTACAGTATACTTGGTTTTAGAGCCTCATCCATCCATGCAAAGGGGCTATTCCTGATGCTGTGCTCAGAAGTGACCCTTGGTAGTGCTCAGGGTATATATATATATAGTACTAGGGATTCAAACTAGGGTCAACTGTGTACCTTCTGTACACACACATTCTCTCTCTCTCTCCTCTCTCCTTTTCTCCTCTCTCTCTCTCTCTGCTTCAGAAATAACAAACTTAAGTGGGCATACAGAGCTGAAATGACATATTTTTGAAATTTCTTTTAAATGCAGTGGCATAAAGTGTTAGGGCGTCTGTCTTATGCGCGCTAGCTTATGATGGACAGAGGTTCAATCCCCCAGCATCTCATAGGGTCGCCCAAGCCAGGAGCGATTTCTGAGTGCATAGCCAGGAGTAACCTCTGAGCATCACTGGGTGTGGCCTAAAAACCAAATATATATATATATAAACCCCAGAGATAGCATAGAGTAGGGCGTTTGCCTTTCACACAGCCAATCCAGAACTAATGGTGATTTGAATCCCGGCATCCCCTGTGGTAGCCTGTGCCTACCAGGAGCAATTTCTAAGCACAGAGCTAGTAGTAACCGTAAGTGCTGCTGGGTGTAACCCCCCCAAAAAAAAAACAAAACAAAAATTTTTTTTCATCACAATTAAGTGCCTGATATGTCAGACGTGCACCCAAGTAATTAGTCTGTCTGCTTGAGGAGCTGTCCAATATGATAGATAGGAATCTTTGAACACCTGCGTCACTCTTAGCTTGTTTATTGTCTTAGAAATCATTGAGAAACTGAGTCTAGTGAGTGATGAAATTAGATTGTCTAAGTTTTAACCCTATCTCCACCTCTTAAGTATTTGCTATATGATTATATAAGTTACTCAACCTCTTAATGTATTGGTTTCTTCATATCTAAAGTAAGGCAATGATATCTACCTACATGGATGACTTAATTAATTAAGGGATATGAAGTCCTTAGATTAATACTCATCACATAATATTTCAATTGATATTAGCAACTGTTTATTATCTCATCTCATGCTCATACAGGAGCATGTGATCAATGAGTATTAAGGCAGGCAGAATGTTCTAGACTATTTAAATTATGATTGCTTGTTCATTATCTATGTCTATGTTTTCTTTTCCAAATGCCAATAGTTGGCCTTGTATGACACTACCTCCCTGTAATTTATTGGGGTGCTATTCTTCTGCTAGAATGATATTTATTTGGGGGGGCACAACCTGGTGATGCTCAGAGGTTACTATTCCTGGTTCTGCACTCAGAAATTATTTCTGGCAGGCTTAGGGGACCATATGGGATGCTAGGCATTGAACCCAGATTGGCCAAATATAAGGCTACTGCCCTATCTACTGCGCTATCACTCTTGCCCCTGAGAAATATATTTTTATGTTAATGATGCTGTAAGTTATAGTTCAAGGTTTCCTGTAAAGAAAGGAGATAGTGAAAAAAAAAAGAAACAGATGGGAATAAATTGAGATCTTTATCTATATAATACCTCTTTCCACACCCCTTCCCACAACCTTCTACATTCCAGCGATGATTCTGATCTTGATGTCCTTTGAAAACAAACCTACTAAGTGTTTTTGATCCTCGAACACTGACTTATTCTACATCCAGCTTTTTGGACATTTTCCTTATAAATTCATATTCATTCCTTTCCTGTAGCATTGAGATAGTGTGAGGGGGGTCAGCAAGAAGGGCAACATTGCAGAAAATTCATGAAATATAGCCAGCCAATTTTTTAACTATAAAAAAAAAAACACAAAAGAGAGGCGATTTCAGGAGTTGGCATGAGGAGAAATGAGCATTTGTTGCCATATATGGCCAAAGTTGCTTTTCAATCCAAAGTGATGAATACCCTGGGGCCACAGCTGGGGGTGAGAAAGCTGGATTCCAAGGAGCCTCCTGCCATGCAAGTAAAACTGGTTTCGACTTCTTCTAAAATTACAGCAAGTTTGATCCACATCTGGAAAGCTCAGATATTGGAAAGTATTTGAAAGTTCAAATTCTACAGCTATTTGTTTTCTTCCTAAATTTGTTTTCTTTCTAAATCCTGGCACAGAAATCTGTTCCGGGGCTGAAAGGAAAAATAGGCACTGCTCAGCTTGACTCAGGTACTGTTACTTCAATCCAATGTTCTATTCATTTATTTAACCAGTATTTACTAAACACTTTTGTTCCAGGCACAACACAAAAACACAGGATAAAGAGTTGGAGTGGGCAAGGGCTTCTAACTTTCCCTTTAGCAACTCATAGAAAGTGAAAACTCATCCAGTGTGGCAAGCACAGTGTCAGGCAGTAACCCCAGGAAGTAATAGGAGAGAAAACCAGTGTAGGTTCATGAATAGGTTACCTCTGTGGGCAGCTATTTAGTATCATCCAAGATTCTTCAGAGCAAGCAGAGAATCTGATGTTTTGTCATTCTAATTTGAGTGGAGGAGAGAGTCTGGTTGTTTCTATTTGTCTATTAACTCCTACTGTCTGCCTTACCTAAGCTTGATCATGTATGTAGCTACAAGCTAAAAAGAGGGGAGTATGAAATGATGACCATGTTGGTTACAGGGCACAGACAGAAACAAGTATGAAGCAAAAGGAAAGCTCTAAAGAGGAGCTCATCTTCATGGATCTAAGAAATCCTTCCTGGAAGACAGGATACTTGAGCAGTGTCCTTGAGAATGCCTCACTCCAAGACTGTTAAGCAACAGCATGGTAGAGTGTCCTTCTGTGGCCACACTCGGACTTTGGATTGAGAGTTCTGGTCAAGGTTAAATAAGTTTCTCATCATCTCCCATCATAAAGCTTGAAAGGCTGAGAACAGAATAAAAACTCAGATGACTGAGTCCCTCACTGACTATCTCCTCCTACATTGAGGAATAAGAGTGAGAGAGTATGTAGTGAGCTTGGGCTTGCCTGTTTACAAAAAGAAAGACTGAGGCCTTTTCTGGGTTTGCCCAAAGTCCACTCCATATTTCTATTGTACATAGGGCACTCCCTCAGAACATCCTTCCATCTAGAGCTGTCCTCCTGCAGCTCTGCCCAGCCCCCACTTATCCCCCAAGCTCTCATTCCTTCACCAGCTCCCAATTAGACCCAGGATGTGGTGATCAGGCTGCCCAGAATTGCCCTCCCCAACTTCAGCTTGCCCTGAGCAGAGTTCAGATTGCACATTTCCCGACACTCAGAGAGGCCCATTAATATTTAGCATGTTACATTTCCAAAGCACTTTGCTAACACGAATTGATCTTTTCGGCACCCCCTCGTGAGGCAGCTCAGTACTGCTGGCCCTACGGGGACATGGGGCTTAGGGAAGATAAGCTGCTTAGGTGAGGGCCACAACTGGCAAGGGATGGATCCAGATGAAAACCAAAGGTCAACGAGACCAGTTGTCTGATCCTCCAGACAGAACTCAAGTGACCCCAACACCCCCTCCCTACACAAGATGCCCTGGACCAAATCCAGCTTCTGAAGATTTAAATAGAACGAGTTTGTCATCTTTAAGACTGGACCGCTCGTTAATCAGCTCTCATATATGGAACACTTATTATGGGGCCAGGAGAGGGGCACTTGACACAGAATTTATTATTTAGTTGATAATGAAGCAGTCCTTGCCCACAGTCGTGATGTCACATGCTATTATTTTGTACATTAAAAAAAAAGGCACAGAAACATTATCATTTGATTAAAAGTGGCACACCAATTATACCAATGAGGGGGCCAAGAGAAAATAGAATGGGTACATTTCTTGCCTTGCATTCAGCCAACCTATGCTTGACCCCTAACATCACATGGTCCCTGAGATTCACCAGGAGTGAATTCTGAGCACAGAATCAGGAGTAAGTCCTGAGCACAGCGAAGGTGGTTTAAAAAAGCAAAAACAAAACAAAACAAAAAAACAAACTATTTCACTTCAAAGATCTTTAATTATTAAAGAACCAGTATAATGGTGGGCAGGGGAACCAGATCAAGAAGAAACATTCTTTGCAAACTTCTCCCTACTCCTAGACAACTAATTCATCCTGTGCATTTTGAAGACTTATTTTTGGAGATAAAGGAATTCAGTGGTAGTGCAACAGCTGTCTGAAAGTCTTGTGGGAATAATAAAAGTCAGAGCTGTTGGGGGCTGAGAAGGTGACTCAGTAGTAGTGTACATATTTTGCCTTGGTGAAGCTCTGGTTTTGATTTCTGATACTTTCAAAAAACCTGCTAAATTTTAGTTACTTGATCCTGCTGTTTTTCCTCAATTTCCTTTCCATCTTGCCTAACATGATAGAGGACCAGTTTATCCAATGAACAAGTGTTGGTTCATGTGTGATGCATCATGTTTAGTTATAATATTCCCTGGTAATGGATAGAGACATACCCAAAAAATTATTTGGAGGAACACTGTAACTAAGATTGAGAGTTCTTTGGAAGAAAGAGGAAGAAGCAATTGCTAGCCCATGGAAACAGAGGAAGTTTTGTAAAGGTGCTGTCAGTTGGCTCCTGATGCAAATAGAGGTAGAAGGGGTATTCCAGGCATAGCAGGCAGCATGTGCAAAGAAGGAAGTATGAAATAGCAAAGTAGATTTTGAGAGCAGAAATTTATGGTTGCTTGGAGTTGGGCTTCTTGCATTGTGGGGTCAAATGAATCAATGTGATGTGTGGGACTCATTACACATTCCAGGTCATGAGAATGAAACTTTCTGGAATGTGTCCAGCCAAACTGTTGATGTTTTTTTGATGTTGTTGTTGAGTAGCAAGTATTTAGTAAGTTTCTGAGCTGTGTAAGGCACTGTGCCTAGTATTACCAATCCATAAGGAATTATGGATTGTTTTGTTTTGTTTTCTGTGCTAAATGACTCTTTTAGCCAAAAAAAAAAAAAAAAAGACTCTAGGATTGGGGAAAATAACTTGAAAGAATTAGGGTCACTTTGCTTCTACCACTCTCTTAAGGAAAAAAATGTATTAGCACTGAAATAAAAGAAATCAATTTGTTCCTTACTTATCTTTGTCCCTTATGATCACAACTTGGTATAATTATATGTCCCCATTAACTTGCTAGACTTTTATAGCTTAAAGACAATTTCCATCCATTATAAGACTTAATCTTCATGATTGCCCAGTGCAGTAGGCAGCTATGGAGGGCTATATTTTATGATTTATCTAAGTATATATTCATTATAATAAACAGAGTGCTTCAATTAAGGTTATATGTTTATAAGAAACATGCTCAGAGTCCTAGATATCAAGTTTTCTCTCATCCATATTTCACCCTGTCTTCCAACTCAAAATTTGGCATAGTCTTGAACTGTGATTTGATACACTTCCCATTACTGGTACTAAATAGGTGAAAAATAAGACACAAGTGATGCTGTATTGGAACCAAAAAGCCCAGAAATAGTTAATGGGTTTAGTCAGAGCTGAACTCTAATATTATAAATAGTAGAAGTTGTTATACTATTTTGTTATTTTAAAGAAACTGACTGGGGTCTTTAATCCATTTGGATTTGACCTTTGTACATGGTGTTAGATGGAGGTCTGAATTTGGTTTTTTGCAAGTGAATGACCAGTTGTGCCAACACCACTTACTGAAGAAGCTTTCCTTGCTCCATTTTGCATTTCTTGCCCCTTTATTAAAGATTAATTGATTGTATGTCTGGACAAAATTCTCTGAATACTCAAGTTTATTTCACTGATCTGAGGGTCTGTCTTTACTCCATTACTATGCTGTTTTTATTACTATATCTTTGTAATACAATTTAAAGTTGGGAAAAGTGATGCCCCCATATTCCTCTTCCCAAGGGTTGCTCTAGTCATTTGTATGAGTTTATTCCAAATGAACTTCAGGACTGTTTGATCCACTTCTTTGAAGAATGTCATGGGTATCCTTAGAAGGATTCCATTAAATTTGTACAATGCTTTGGAGAGTATTGACATTTTAATGATGTTAATCCTCTGAATCCATGAGCAGAATATGAATCTTCATTTCCTGTGTCCTCTTTTATTTCTTGAAGCAGGATTTGGTGGTTTTCTTTGTATAGGTACTTCACCTCTTTAGTTAAGTTGACTCCAAGATATTTGAGTTTGTGTGACACTAATGTGAATGGGATTGTTTTTATAATGTCCATTTCTTTTCTAGCATTGCTTGATATAAGACCCGAAACTGTAAGGTATATAGAACAACAAGTAAGTAAAACACTCCACAACATTGAGACTAAAGGCATCTTTAAGGAGGAAACAGCACTCTCCAAACAAGTGGAAGCAGAAATAAACAAATGGGATTATATTAAGCTGAGAAGCTTCTGCACCTCAAAGGAAATAGTGCCTAGGATACAAAATCCACCCACAGAATGGGAGAAACTATTGACCCAATACCCATCAGACAAGGGGCTAATATCTAAGATATACAAGATACTGACAGAACTTAACAATAAAAAGACATCTAACCCTATCAAAAAATGGGGAGAAGAAGTGAACAGATACTTTATAAAAGAAGAAATACAAATGATCAAAAGGCACATGAAAAAATGCCTCATATCACTAATTATCAGGGAGATGCCAATCAAAACAATAATGAGGTACCATCTCAAGCCAGAGACTGGCACACATCACAAAGAACAAGAACAATCAGTGCTGGTGGGGATATGGAGAGAAAGGAATTCTCATTCACTGTTGGTGGGAATGCTATCTAGTCCAGCCCTTATGGTAAACAATATGGAGATTCCTCAAAAAACTGGAAATTGAGCTCCCATATGATCCAGCTATACCACTCCTAGGGATATAACCTAGGAACACAAAAACACAATACAAGAATCCCTTCCTTAATATATATTCATTGCAGAGCTATTTACAATAGCCAGACTCTGAAAACAACTCAGATGCCCTTCAACAGATGAATGGCTAAAGAAACTATGGTACATATACACAATGGAATATTATGCAGCCATCAGGAGAGATGAAGTCATGAAATTTTCCTATACATGGATGTACAAGTAAACTATTATGCTGAGTGAAATAAGCCAGAGGGAGAGAGACACACACAGAATAGTCTCATTGATCTATGGATTTTAAGAAAAATAAAAGACATTATTGTTATAATGCCCAGAGATGAGGGCTGGAAGGACCAGCTCATGATATGAAGCTCACCAGAAAGAGTGGTGAATGCAGTTAGAAAAATAACTACACTAATAACTACCATGACAATGTTCATAGTGAGAGAAGTAGAATGTCTGTCTCAAATACAGGCAGGGGGTGGGGAGGAGGGAGATTAGGGGCATTGGTGGTAGGAATGTTGCATTGGTGAAGGGGGTGCTCTTTGTATGACTGAAACCCAACTGCAATCATGTTTGTAATCATGGTGTTTAAATAAAAACAATATAAAAAATGAGTGCGGGGTGGTGGAATGAGATTCACTCTGGGAACATTGGTGGAGGAAGGTTGACACTGGTGGTAGGATTGGTCCTGAAACATTGCATGTCCTAAATCCCACTGTAAATAACTTTGTAAATCAAAACAATTTAAATTAAAAAAATTTTTTGTAGACCACAATGGGTGATACTCAGAAGTTATTCCTGGTTCTTCACTCAGGAATAACTCATATGGGATTACCCTATGAGTGCTCAGGGGGCCAGATGGGATACCAGGATCAAAACCCAGTTGGGTACATGCAAGGCAAATGCCCTACTTGCTGTACCATCTCTCCAACCCCCTAGACTATTTCTTAGTTATTTCTCTAAGGATTCAAATAGTCTCCAAATCAAAATGAATATAGGCATATATCAACAAATCATTTTCTCAAAGCTGGCATTGTGGCACTGGATAGTTTAGTCATTATATATCTTGAAGGCAAGAGGTAGATAGAATAGTCTTGATAGAGGAAAACTGACTGTATGCATGTTTGTATGTAGGTGCTCAGGGTTGAGGTCAAGTGTTGGTACGTTGGTAGGTCATCAGAATATCAGATATGGGTTTGGAGGGTGTGACCAAGCACTTACTGTACCTGTATAAGGCCCTGGATTCCACCTCAGTATGGCTAAATCAATAAGAGACTGTGGCCTCATAATCCTAGGGATAATCTAAACAATAGCTGCTGTCATACGTTTTAAAAGGTAGTTATATTTAGAGTTGGAAGAGTTTTCTGGGTTCCTAACTTAAATTGGTGGGTCAGAGTCCTTGCTGTGTGTCAGTGCCCTATCACGAGTTATATGAGAGATATTCACTGATTGCTTCCCCTCAATGTCCTGATTTTTTTTTCCTTTCTCAGATGCCAAGAATCCAAACAACTCTAGAAAGTCACATTCATTCTAGTCACATGGAAATAATTCAAGTCTCTTTGAACCCAAGAAAAATTTGGATACCTCTCTGTGTAATTGGCCGAATGTCACAAAAAGAAAGAATTATCACATTAGGGCCCACATTTCTAAGGGGAAGTTTCATTTAGACTCTGTCATGTGATTGTCTCTTCCATCTTTTATACCATCTGGATCCTTATGATATAATAGTTGGCAGATAGTGAAACTACAGGGGACTGTGAAATGACCTCAGCTGACATGATCTCTTCTGCCTTATTCAAGTGGTCTCTGTGGAGACTAAATTGGAGACAACTATGTTCTAATGCACTGAGCACAAAGGTTAGAAAGAATACCTTAATCTGAGAAGCAGGTTACTCCTTTTAATCTAGAGTCCAAGGAGATGTGTACCATGAGCGCCACAAGGGCAGTGACATGATTTTGTTGAAAGCTCATACTTCGGAGCTAGATTGTCTTGATCTGCTTTTGTTATTCCTGGATTGCAGAATTCTGGACCTCTACCACTTCCAGTATGAAATATGGTGATAAGTGTTTACACTTTACAGACATGATGAGGCTGGCTCAGGTAGGTATGTGGAGGGCTGAGTACAGCTCCTGGGGATACATCCAGAACTTGTTAAATGCTTTTATTTATTTATTCTAGTCCATCTCTATGATGATTCTCTTTCTCTCTCTCTTTTTTTTTTTTGTTTTTGGGCCACACCCATTTGATGCTCAGGAGTTACTCCTACCTAAGCGCTCAGAAATTGCCCCTGGCTTGGGGGGACCATATGGGACGCCGGGGGATCGAACCGTGGTCCTTCCTTGGCTAGTGCTTGCAAGGCAGACATCTTACATCTAGCGCCACCTCTCCAGTCCCATATGATGATTCTCTTAACTGCTGTCACTCCCAGCTTTGACCCCTTCCCTAACTTATATTTCTGAAGTCAGCTGCTCCATCACTTCTGGTTCTAGGTAAGAAGAAAAAATTACTTGCACAAGTGCATGTTTTATTCCATATTGCTTTGGGGGACCTCTCATTCTCATGTGACTAGAATAAACTATGTTCATTTTTGTAGACTTATAATGATCATAAGTGTTAGCTGGAGAAAGTAAAGACTTCAGGAGAACAGGGATGTGTGTCAGGAGATCAATGAAAAGCTACTGCTTAATTCTGAAGCACAGCCAGAATTCTGTCCCTCAAGTCAAAGTTAGGAACCTAGAAAGCACTTCTATCTCAAATTCATCACGGATCATTTTATTTCTCTTTTTATTTTACCCTCCCTTCCCTTCCCATTCCTTCTCTTCCCTCCTCTCTCTTCTGCCTTCCTAACCCCTCCTCTCTTCTTCATCCCTTCTCTTGTCCCTTTCCTCTTCTCTTCTCTCCACCCTCTGTTCTTTCATTACTGTTGTCATGAGGATCAGTGGGCCTAAACAGTGCTTTGTTGTGATGCTCATGAGGTCTCTCCTTCTAGTCGTGGCTGGCACACATTTTTTCAGGAGTACTCTCCAGGGGTTATGTGTTTTGGAGTGCATGTATCTGGATGCTATGTTCAACCCATCACACATTATGCTGGTGCCGGGACCACATTCAGTACACTTGGCTGTAAACTGGTGTAAACTGGCTACCTACCTTCAGACCCTACTGCATTCATTTCAGTCCAAGAGCTCAGGGCCCTTTAAACCAGCCATTCCATATTTATTCTGTTAGGAAGCAAAGAACAAGGTCCTTTGGTTTCATGTTCCTTTATTGTATTTTGTGAGGCCCTGAGCACATATTGGATACTATGTTAATGTGAAGTATTCTAACAATAGTAACTGAGACAGATGAGAAACTCAAGGAAGCAAAGTCACCGTTTTGAATTTAGCTTTTTATCGATGGGCTGAGTGATATGCGACCGACAATGTGGCTCCAAGGCTAAAGGGCCCCTGGGGAGTCCAAGGGCTGAGGTTTGAGTCGCTGTCCCAGCAGCTACTCTGGTGACCTCAGGCTAGCCTCAATCTGCTCCAAGACCTCAAATCCTCCCTCCTATTTTCCTCCCTTACCCCTGTCCAGAAACTGGCTTGAATGCCATGAAAATCTCCCAGTATATGTGGATGCTAGATTGCTATGTTTGGTGGTTGAGATCATGCACAGTGATTTGGTTGTTGAATTACACAGGGGTGCCACCTATGGGATTAAAATTAAGAGGTCCCAAAGAGATGGGGCCAGAGTGATAACATAGCAGTAGGGCATTTGCCTTGCACAAGCCAACCCCACATGGACCCAGTATGATTCCTAGCATCCCATATGGTCCCCTGAATCTGTCAGAAGCAATTTTTGAGCACAAAGGCAGGAGTAACCCCTGAGTGCCACCAGGTATGAGCCAGAAATCAGAAACAGGGGGGTGGCAAGGGCACTCTGGTTCTGTTCATCAGTCTGTGTGCCAGAGGCAGGGGCACAAACTTCTAGTATGCATTAAGGAAACTAACAGAGGAAGAATTGTATGAAGCAAGGGGACAGTGACTGAAGAAAACTAGTGGCTGGGTTGGAGGATTTCACTAAACAGTTATGGAATACTTACCATGCATCAGACCTTTTTCTTAAGCGCTAGAAATGTAGAAAATTCTGCTTTGAAGTCCTACATTTTATCAGACTGTCCTCCTTATATCTATTCTATCAACCAGTCCTATTGACTCAATACGCAAAGTCTCTGTCAAATTCACACTTCTTTACTAGTTCACATTTTCTTTTGTTTTACTCTATCTTTGCTTGTTTAGTTTGGGGACATATATTGGAAGTAGTCAGAGGCAATTTCTAGTTCAGTACTAGGGGTTCATTTCCAGCATTGCTTAGGGAGCTATTAACTCAATCGTTTTTCTCTATCTCCATTTCATTATTTCTTTGTTTTTGTTTTTTGGCCACACCCGGTGATGGTCAAGGGTCACTCCTAGCTATGTGCTCAGAAATAGCTCCTGGCTTAGGGGACCATATGAGATGCCAGGGGACCCAACCGTAGTCTGTCCTAGGCTAACGTACACAAGGAAGATGCCTTAATGCTTATGCCACTGCTCTGGCCCCCATTTCATTATTTCTTATCCTCACAGCTGGAGCCAGTGAACTCACACTTTGCACCACCACCACCACCAAAATAGTAATTACCAGGGACCCAGAAGATGGCTTACGGCTTGTGCTGACCCTGATGCTCCAGGATCCCCATAGCACTTCTGCTTGGGATTCCTAGTTAGAAACTAATTCCTGGAAGGTATGTCAGTGGCTTAGAAGAGTCCATAGCAAACCTAAGGCAGTGAATTCTCTCCCTGGAGCCACAGTTTACACAGAGCTGGTTTTGATAACTCTACTGACTGGCAAGTCCCTGCAAGGAAAAATAGTAAGACTCAGATAATATTAATCCTTCAATTATTGGGGTGGTGGTGAGTGCAGGGCTTTATATATGTGTAGCATGAACACTACCACTAAGCTTCATCTCCAGCCCCAGTCCATGTTTAATCTCTTGCTGTCTATAATTCAAGAACATTAACATGGCCTTAAGGCTGTGCACATCCGGTTCCAGTTACCTCATGTCTTGTAGATTGAATCACTCACTCTAGGTGTGCCAGAGAAAAATGAAACAATGGGATGTAATCATGTATACAAGTTTATATTAATATATTTTATGTATATACATTATAGAGATATGCATATCAATTATAATACATATATTGATATTATCATTTTGATAGAGACACAAATATGCATATGATAATTTTTATATATAATAAGATATATTTTGAGAAAGATTTATGTATAAGATATAAAAATACATATAGTTATTGTGAGGATTTGGCTTAAATTATTATAGAGTTTTATGTCCACTGAGAAGCTCCACATCTTCTGTCTCTATATACCCAGGGAAGAGAAGTGTTCTAGTTCAAGACAAAAGGCCAGAAAACCAGGGGAACCAATGGTATAAAGGGCAGAGGGATCAATAGGCCAAAGTCTCAGCTCAAGTAGGCAAGAGGGAATGAACTTTGCCTTCTTTAACTTTATGTTCTATTAAGGCCCTCATGGATGTTATGCTGCCCACCCACAGAAGAAAGGAGACAGTCTGCTTTACTGAATCCATGATTTCTATGCTAAATCACCCAGAAATATCTTCTGAGATACATCCAGAAATAATGTTTTATCTGGGCACCTCTTTATATAGTCTTATTTCTTTGGCTGAAACACTTTTTATTGGGTATCTACACTCTTCTCTCCATAATTTTCATTCTCCAGCGCTTCAGCAGAACTATTACTTCCTTAGAGAAATTTTCATTCATCACCTTATTTAAATAATGTAGCATGCTGGGCTGGTTAGGAATGTGGCTCAAATGTGGTAGTGTTCATGTTTTGCAAGAGTTAGGCTCAGAACTAGAGTCCTGGCCGATGAGCACCACTACTGCCACCAGCACTAACCCAGCCATGTGCATTATCTGAATGTTTTATCGCAAACACATGATGCTTTATCATGTGATGTTGGTTTTTTGTTTGTTTGGCTGGTTGGTTTGTTTTCTTTTGGGGCCACACCCGGTGACACTCAGGGGTTACTCCTGGCTATGCACTGAGAAATCACTCCTGGCTTGGGGGACCATATGGGATGCTGGGGATTCAAACCGAGGTCTGTCCTAGGTTAGCGCATGCAACACCCTACTGCTTGCACCACCATTCTGGCCCCTCATGTGATGTTTTGTCACAGGTCATTCAACTCATAGTCATGGAGTAGTTTTTTTTTTTATCATATGCTTGGAGCTACACCTGGCCATAGAAGCTACTCCTGGAGCTCTGTGCATGAGAATTGCTCCTGGCTGTTCTTGGGGGGCCATGTGGTGCCAGAAAACAAACCCAGGCTTCCTCATGCAAAGAGTTCACTTAGCCTTTTGACAAGATCCTCTGGAACCCATTTCTTGGGCCATATCTGCTATGGCTTCCCAATATAAGTTCTCAAATAGTAAATATTAAGGGACACTTGCTAAATGAAGTTGTTGCAAGGGATTTGCTTAACAAGGGAGTAATATAATGTAGAGAATGGCATGACACAGATAGTGATATGTTGGTAAACTGATTCTCCCTCTCCTCAAATATAAAGGACCTTGATTTGTCATTAGCTGATTTTTATGGTAGTACAAACTCTCCCTCACAGCTGATTTCAAATTACCAATGATTTAAAGACTGACTTTCAAATTTTCTGAATATTTAATAGTTGACAGTTCACCTGGTATGAGGTGGCTCAGGTGTATTATTGGAAAAGAGATCAGTATGGGTATAATGAGTAGGAGCAGTTTGTTCTGGGAGAGCACAGCAAAGGCTTTCTGGAGGAGGTGATAATTGAACTGTGTTTTTGAAGAATGGATATATTGGCTCAGACCCTATCGCACTACACTTGCTAAGGGAGTTATGCTTCCAGTAACCCATATTCAACTCTTTCTGGCTTCCTTACACAGCTGATGCCTGCCTTCATTGCAGTTTTCACCCGATTAAATTCAACCCTCAGAAATCCTTCCATGTGGCTGGTGTCCTACTGGGTTTGCTCTGGAGTCCAACAGAGGAGAATTAGGGAAGAAGTTAGTCAAGGTGAAAGAAGTGTTTTTCTAAACAGAAGGGCAGCAAAGATGAGAGTGCAATTCAATATAGTGATTCATAGATCTAGATCTAGAGGAAAGAGGACAAAGATTCAGAAAAGAGAAAGCTTTTGACAGGCTGCTAGTTAGATTGAAGCTGCTAATTTCCATCTAGGGGTTAGGGGGGAGATGGGAGAGGGAAATGTAAAGGGAATTACTTTTTATGCAAATTCTTATCACAATTGGTTTATTTTTGTAGTTGTTTTGGATTTAGGATTTTTTTTTTGCTTTTTGTTTAGTGTGGAATAATTTGATTAATATCAGTTACTTCTAAAAGAATATAAATTCTATTAGTGAAGAATATAAATTTTATTAGAATATAAATTCTAATGTATGTTAGAGTTTAAATTCTATTATTCACTATTATTTTCTCAGCACAATGCCAAGTACATAGAAGGCAACAAAAATGTGTTCTAGTTGAAAGACTGAATTACCTAGTGAATTAAAAAAAAAGCCCAAGCTCAACACATTAAGATCTGCTAAATCTCCCTTCTCTGAACCTCTTAACTGCAACATAGGAAGAGAGAATTGTGAGGGCCTGATATCCAAAGTAGGTTAAAAAAACATCCAAAGAGTTTGCTTGAGGTCTCTATTTTTCTTCTAATCTCAATCCAGGGCATTTTTAGATTTTGCTTAAAGCTCAATATGATGAATATTCCTGTTTGCATAAATGGGCCTGATAGTACTCTATAACTTTATTTTATTTATTTTTGTTGTTTTTGGGCTTCATCCAGTGGCACTTAAGAATTACTCCTGACTCTGCTTTCAGAAATTACTCTTGGTAGGTTTGGAGGACCATGTGGGATACTCTGGGATTGAACCTGGGTTGGTTGTGTGCAAGACAAATACCCTACTCACTATGCTATAGCTTGGGTCCCCACTCTGGAGCTTTAAATAGAGGTGCTGAACTCAGTAAGGAAGGCAGTGCAGTGAGTAGAAGGCAAAATGGGTGTGAAGCAGAAACAGATTCAAGAGCTATGCAGGGGATAAAATCTGCAAGAGCTGGTGAGCTTCTGGAGGTTGAAGAGTAAGTGCAAAAGATTCATGAATTTACTACATTGGAGGATGAAGAGAATATTGGTGTCTAGGAAAGACAGCATAACTTAATTTCTAAGTTGCTTACATTTGGAATGCTCATGGGATTTTAGAATAGATAATACAGAGAAGGAGTAAGCATGTTCTGTCCCCCATCCTAGTGCCTTATATTCTGGAGATCACTAATATTTAGGAGCTGGCCTAGGAAAATAATTCTTTCTGCGAAGAATGGCTGGAGAAGGAAAACTTGCAAAGTGACATAGAAAAAAAAAAAAAGAAAGGATGTTCAACAGCATCAAATGGAACCTTAGGCTTAAATCAGAGGTCCTGAAAATACCTCTACTGAGTTTGTCCAGGATACAAAGATGCAACAAGGGTATTTTCCCGGAGTGATGGGGGCAGAGGTGTGTTGTTGCAGAGGGTGAAGTGGAGACGGTGAGACCAAAGGACTGTTTTCAAGAATTGGACAGTGAAGAGAAGAGGAGAGTTGACACGATTGAATGGGAATGTGGGGAGACCATGTCCCTAGGTGACATGGTCTAGTTCCATGGTCTAGTCTGACAAGAAAGCAAACAAATCAGGGAAATGCAAGTCAAAACTACAATGAGGTACCATCTCATGCCACAGAGACTGGCACACATCACAAAGAACAAGAACAATCAGTGCTGGTGGGGATGTGGAGAGAAAGGAACTCTTATCCACTGCTGGTGGGAATACCGTGTAGTCCAGCCTTTATGGAAAACAATATAGAGATTTCTCAAAAAACTGGAAATTGAACTCCCATATGATCCAGCTACACCACTCCTAGGGATATACCCTATGAACACAAAAATACAATTCAAAAATCCCTTCCTCACATCTGTATTCATTGCAGCACTATTTACAATAGCCAGACTCTGGAAACAACCAAGATACCTTTCAAAAGATGAATGGCTAAAGAAACTGTGGTACATATGCACAATAGAATATTATGTAGCCGCCAGAAGAGATGAAGTCATGAAATTTTCCTACATGTGATGTACATGGAACCTGTTATGTTAAGTGAAATAAGACAGATGGAGAGAGACAGACACAGAATAGTCTCACTATCTATGAGTTTTAAGAAAAATTAAAGACATTACTGTAACAAGGCCCAAAGACAATAGAGTTAAAGGCTGGAAGAGACTGGCTCACAATTTGAAGCTCACCACAAAGAGTGGTGAACTCTTTTAGGGAAATAATTACACTAACAACTAACATGACAATGTTACAGAATGAGAGAAATAGAAAGCCTGTCTAGAGTACAAGCAGGGGTAGGGGGAGGAGGGGGGCATTGGTGGTGGGAATGTTGCACTGGTGAAGAGGGGTGTTCTGTTTTATGACTGAAAACCAACTACAAACATGCTTGCAATTAAGGTGCCTAAATATTTATATGAAAGAAAGAATGAAGGAAGAAAGAGAAGAAAGAAAAAAGGAAGAAGGAAGGAAGGAAGGAAGGGAGGAAGGGAGGGAGGGAGGAAGGAAGAGAGGGAGGAAGGGAGGGAGGGAGGGAGGGAGGGAGGAGGGAGGGGAGGAGGGAGGGAGGGAGGAAGCTGACAAGCCCGTAGCCATCTTGCCAGAGGCCAACTAGAGGCCGCCCGGGACTACAACGCCCAGAATTCCGCGCGGCGCGGGCCTTGGGCGCGTGGGCGGGGCTGCGGCCTGGAGCGCGCCCCAGCGGCGCGGGCGGAAGAGCTCGCGCGTCGAGGCAGCGGCAGAAGCACGGAGCGACGGCGGGTGCCCCGGGTAATGAGCAGCCCCGTTCCCTCCTTCTCCCTTCTTCCCTTCCGCATTCGTAATGGGGCAAAACTCGCTATCTCTTCTCCTCTCGCACCGGGGACGGACGAGACTCGCTGAATTGAACTTGCTCTTTAGTTCCGGGCGGTTGGATGCTCACGTGACCCGACGCTTGGGGCGGGCCCCTGCCTGAGGCTGAAGGTTCCCGCCGAGCTCCCTTGGGGACTCTGTTGGAGTGGGGGTGCCCCCCCCCCAGAACTCCTTCCTCCCTCCGAGCTCAACAGGTCCTGAGGGGGTGCAGGAGGTCTCAGGGACCTCCAAGGCTTGCCCCAGGCTTCAGACCCCACCGGTGGGCTTCCCCCAGGCGTCCCTGGGGGTGCCCACTCCCCTTCCCGGCCTTTTCCAGCTAGCCCCCGGGTCCCCCACGATCAGCCTGGCTCTCGGGATGAGTGAGGGTCCCCGGGAGGAGTGGCCGAAGCCCCCTTGCACCTGCGATCTCAATGACCCCGCTTGCTTGCTGCAACTTCGGGGTCCCCCTCACCCCACCCCACGTGGCGGGCGTGTGACAGCTCGTGTGTCTCGGGGGTCCCGTGTTGTTAGGGAATTTTACACGCTCGAGCCACCACCAACCACCAGGCCCTCTGGACCCGGCCCGGCCTCGAGGGTATTTGCAGTCTTGGTCGGTCGTTGGTTCGTTGATCTGTGCGGCCATGACCGTGACCACCGGGAAGCTCCCCTCGAGCTGGGACACCCGAGAAAGGGCCTAGAGAGGAGAAGACAATAGCGGGAGCCGGACTCACCTGGGTCCTCTCACCTGGCTGCTGGCTCTTGCAAAGGAGATCATGCCCTAGCGCTCTTGCACCCTGGTGTGTTCAGGTCTGAAGCTCCTCATCATGCCAAGAGAAAAAAATCCTTTAAGACTTGGTTCTTTCTCCCCAAAACAGCGGCACGCACGAATCTGGATAGGCACACACTGAAAATGACCCCCCCCACGCACACACTGAAAATGACCCCCCCTTACACACACACACACATACACACACACACACCACGAATCTTTTTCAACTTTCAACTCCCCCCCTGGATAGGCACACATTGAAAATGACCCCCCCTACACACACACACACCCTCGAATCTTTTTCAACTTTCAACACACACACACACACCCGAATCTTTTTCAACTTTCAACACACACACACACCCTAATCTTTTTCAACTTTCAACACACACACACACACACACACACACACACACACACACACACACACACACACACACACACACACACACACACACCCCTGATTTAACTTCCCCCCAGACCCAACTCTCAAAGCTTTCAGTGGCCCCACTCAGATACTGAGAGCGATGATGCCCCAGGTTTGTGTCCTTTTTCCTGAAGCTGCACCTGCTAAATGCTGCGGGCTGGGTTAGTGAAGTGTAGCATTTTTTAGAATGCAAACACGGGGTGTATTCTCAACTCTCGGAGATGTTGGTTCCCTTCTGTTTTCTTTCTTATTTTTTTTTATGGGCCACACCCAACTGCGCTCAGGGCTTACTCCTGTATCTGCTCTAAGAAGTTGCTCCTGGCAGGCTTGGGGGACCATATGGGATGCCGGAAATCGAACCCGGACTCATTGCAAGGCAAACACCCTCCTGCTGTGCTATCTCTTCTGGCCCCCGATTTTTTTTTTCTTTTCTTTTTTAGTTTTTGGGTCATAGCCATCCTTTCTCAGGACTTAATACTGTATCTCTCTGTGCCCAGGGATTACACTTACTTGGTCGATCTAGGGGGACTATATGAGATACCTGGAGTCAACCCAGGTCAGCTGCTTGCAAGGCAAGCACCCTGCCCGCTTTATTGTTAACTCTGGTTCCTTCTATGTGTTTTCTGGTAGTTAAGCCCCACAATGCCAGCAGGTGGCTTTTCTCCTTACTTTTCCCCACGTAGAGATGGGAGATTTTGTAGTCAGATCTTTAAAATGGGTTCGGGTAATAAATACCTAGTCTTGTCTTTATTCTGAAGTTGTTGTTGGTTGGAAATGGTAATGTAGTTCTAATACTAATAGTTCTTAACTAATACTCTGTTGCAATTCAGCCCTTGATGGGGCTGGATGGCGATGGATGGTGATGGAGGGTGAGAGGTCTTTCTCCTCCAGCTCAGACCACTCTTCTGCCACCCTGTTCAGCCGGCAGGTCTGAGGGTTCAGGATGTATAAGTGTGTGAGTTGAGTATACAAAGCTGAACGTATTTGAGTCCTCAATTCTGCTGCTGCGGGTTGTAGTTTATGTGTTTGGGCAACTTAAAATTTTTTTTTCTTAACCACTGAGCCAGTTTATTTTTGAAAATAGAGCAAATAGCCTTTATTTTACAACCTGTCAATAAGGATTAAATGAGAGTGGACATAAAGAGCTCAGAGTACCTAAAACAATTGCTCATTATTTTGTTTCTATTATAATTCATGACTGATAAATGTTAAAAGATGACAATTTTAGTTATGTATTTTCTTAATATTCTTTGTTTTTGTTTATGAAGTAACACCCCCCCCCCCCAAACTTAAAACATAATAGAGCATATCATTGCAAGGATGATCATCTATTGTTTTTTTAGCAGTAGTATTTTATCTAAAGGTTTGTTAGGATGTTTCTACTTTCAGAGTTTTTCAGATGCTGTTGTGAAAGGGTGGTTGGGATTTGCTTGTGCACTGGTGCTTTATAACTATAACTTTATAACTATAACTTTATAACTATACACACAGTTGTAACTGAATATGGTAGCTTGTAGTTGAGCATAATGTCTCCTTATAACCCAAATATTGATGATTGACTTTAGTGTATTATAAAATATTTTCCTCCACTTTTTTGTCTTCATCTGTAATCCATGTTTGTTGACTAAATTCAGTCTACTGGGTAGTTCTGGAAGTCTTAGTGATCCTCATTTTTGAATGTAGTGATAGTGATGCCTAGTGAGTGACAAGTCCTGTAGGTCCGTTTTACGACAGCGTGTGCAAGGCAAACGCCCTACCGCTTGTGCCACCACTCCAGCCCTGGAAAGAAAGCTTTATAGAGAAAAATTTAATTTGTTGGGATGGAGTGCTAGCATAGCCAGTAGGGCATTGCCTTGCACAAGGGCGACCTGGATTCGACCCTTAGCATCCCACATGGTCTCCCAACCCTGTCAAGAGTGATTTTTGAATGTTGAACCAGGAATAACCCCTGACCATTGAAGGGTGTGTGTGGCCCCAAAACAAAACAAAACAAAATTACTTGTTGGATAAAGTAAATTCTTAGGTTTAAGAATTGAAGTGTACTAAAAACCAAAAAAAAAAAAAAAAAGGAATTGAAGTGTTTATTTTTAATTTCTTCAAACAACAGTTGACTATAAGTATCTGCAGTTACAGATGTTTAGGAAATGTTTTCTTTTTTCTTTTCTTTTTTTTTTTTTTTTGACATGTCCTGTGACTATGCTTGCTACTTAAAATGTTTTTATTACGAACTCATATATTAAGCTATGACAATAGTTTAGTAGATTCTATTTTGTACTGTAACGGATTTTTGTTTGAAATACTTGTTACTTGATTTTTAATTAAAGATTTTTTTTTAAAGGTAGATTCTCTTGTTCTCAGCAATAGTATCTTAAAAAAGCATTGTGTATATTTAGTAGTGACTACTATTGGTTCTTTTAGAAGCATTTAACATTTTTATTAACTTTGGGGGAGCTTTGGGGTCATATCTGGCAGTGCTGGGGGGCAACTGCCAGCTCTGTTCTTTGGGGGGCTCACACTTAGCAGGTGTCAGGGGACATTATGGTGTGGGAGATCTTTTCTGTGAGAAATGTAGCCTGTTGAGCTACTTCTCTGAACAGGAACATTTTATTTGTCTTATGTAAATGAACGTGCTGCAGATACCATATTATATTGTGTGGAAATGATCTAAACTTCACAGTCAGTTTAGAACAAAGCTTGGATCTGGGCTCAGCTAACTAGATTTTGTGATTTTTCTTCATATAATTATTCTGAGTTTATTTTCCCATCATTTGGAAAACAGCAATTGTAATCTCCCTGCGTAACTGAAAGAGTTAGACATTTGAACAAGCACAACCTAGCCTGGCTTATTATAAAAATAACCTGTCATTGCTAATTACTATTTAAATATTTTATTGTTTTATTTCTAATAGTGATGGATTTTGGTGATATATCTGTATTCATTCTATTAATGCTTCACATAATAAATGTAATTCTTTGTCAGCCAAGGTTAAGGTTGTTGACTGTGACCATGGAACTCTGAAACACAGCAAAGCTAATTGGCCAACATAGAGTTTGAATCTGTGACCCTGTCCTCATTAGCTCTGAGTTAACTATTCACAGAATATCTCACTAGAATGAATGAAAAGACTCGTATATTGTTCTTTGGGCACTCAGAACACTCATTAGATATAGTGAAAGTAGTGTCAGAGTACAGGTGTAGATTATTAATGATAAACTTAGATAAACATGACTTGCTCTCTCACTGGGAATAAAATTGCCCCCCCCCCCCATAGGATAGTCACTACTCTGAACTATTTTAGATGTTTCTTCTAGCTGTTGAATTTTATTTGTTGCCTACTTTCCACTTCTAGAAATGAGAAGAAATTGAATGAGGCAAAGTCATGTCTTGAAAGGGAACCTCGTTTCTACTATGCTAGGAACAAGAAAATTTTAGCTAGTGGTGAAAAAAGTTTAGAGTTCCCTGTTAATGAGCTCTGCTGGATGGATGAACCCTGGGAAACTACTAAGAGCTTATTGAATTATAGAGAAATTCTGGTTGTCAGACTATAGATAGAAGTTATAGGCTATTGCTCAGCAGCGGTAGACCTGCATTTGGAAAGGATTTTCTCTTAATCAAAACACAAACCAGTTGCTCCCAGCCTGGTAAGCATTTTTCACTGCTAGCCTTCTATGTTGTTTTCCATTCTTCAATTTGCTTGTCTTTGTTATTTCTTTTGGTTCTTTTTCTTTTCTCTTTTTGCATGTCAGACAAGGGTAGCTTGGACTTGGGATTAAAATAGAAGCATTGGGCCAGAGATGGTACAGATGTTGAGGCCTTTGCCTTGCATGCATCCTTGACAAGTCTTGCAAGTTTAAGTTCTACAAATGAATATGGCCTTCCAAATACCTGAGCAGAAAGCCAGGAGTGGTATTTGAGTATCTGTCCCAACCCCCCAGCAACAAAAGACAAACCCAGAGACATGCTCCTGGAAACAGTAGGCTTTGGTGTCAGGCAGTGGGAGGTTTTCCATTTATAAATACAGTGAAATGGATTTCAGTTTCATAGATAGGCACGTGGTTGACAGTTTGAGACTATTTAATTTGGTGCAGAGCCAGAAGATATGGATATCAAGGTGAGATTTGCCTCATAGAAAAGAATCTGAATATTATGTTATTATTGGCTTGCATTTGGATTGTTTAAAATATGTAAAGAAATACTGGAGAAATTGAATTTGAATTTTAACCTCTCAAATTTATATCAGTAGCTCTGTTGGTGTCTTATCATCTGTAAAATAGGGATAGCAGTGCCTATTGCAAATATTTATAATCATCTATTAAAGGGAACAAAATCTATTCATTATAAGTAGAAAAAATAAGTTTATGCAGTTTTCACATTAAAATTTTCTTTAGTATGATATTTGTTTTGCACTCAGCTTGCATGCACCAAGCCAGCATTTGTTATAGGCCTCTTGGTTACTTAAATCCCTTTAAAGTGTAGTTTTGAGTACATTAAAAGATAAAAATTTTCTTCTTTTAGAAATATCCTCCACCTCTTCACATCTGGCTGTGCTCAGGGCTTACACTTGACTATGTGCTCAGGGAACACTCTGGGTAGGACTGGGGAACCATAAGTGGTCCTGGTCAGACCTGGCTGGCCTTATGCAAGGAAAGTGACTTACTCTCTGTACTATCTTCCCGTACAGTAATGTAGTAATTGCTTCCTCTAGAATAGGGGTCTCAAACTCGCGGCCCGTGGGCCGTTTGCGGCCCTCCATACAACATTTTGTGTATGTTGCCCTAGAGGAATCTTTTTTTTGTTTTGTTTTATTTAGTTGTTTGGGTCACACCCCCAAATGTTCAAGGCTTACTGCTGACTTTGCACTCAAGGATCACCCCGACTTTGCCTCCTGCGGCCCCCAGAAAATGTAGAAAATACAGCAACTTTAACAAAAAAAACAACAAAAAAAACTTCTCTACCAAACTAAATACTCCAATAAGACCATTTAGTAAAAAACATTTAGTAAATGTCTACTATTTCTTTACTAAAGTAAAGCTGTGTTTAGTTTTTAAAAACTTTGTATTGAGATGGAAGAAAGCCATGTGGAGACATCAGCTGGAAGAAGACCAGCGTCTGGACTAATGGTTTTTAGGTGAAGGGATTAAGTGGGTAGCCACATATTTTACACATAGTTGGTGATGGGGTGTGAAGCAACTAGTCCACACATTCACCCAGTAGGTTGGTGTAAAGAACACAGAAGAACTCTTATTACTCCTCCAGATTATCCAAATGTGAAGCATTTTTCTTGGGATAAATACTTAGAAGAAACCAATTCTTTACCTGCTCCTGCAAGAGCTTTTAAAGTGAAACCTCCCCATGGATTCCAGAAAAAAATGAAACTTGAAGTTATAGACAAAAGAAACCCCATGTTTATTAGAGTAGCAACAGTTGCAGAAACAGATGATCATCGAATAAAAGTTCATTTTGATGGCTGGAATAGCTGCTATGATTACTGGATAGATGCAGAGTCTCCTGATATTCACCCAGTAGGCTGGTGTTCAAAAACTGGGCATCCTCTTCAGCCTCCTCTAAGTCCCGTAGAATTAATGGAAACTACAGAGCATAGTGGATGCTCAACCCCAGGATGCAAAGGGGTTGGCCATTTTAAAAGAGCAAGACACCTGGGCCCCCACAATGCTGTCAACTGTCCTTATTCAGAAATCAATTTGAATAAAGACCGCATTTTCCCAGACCGCTTAAGTGGTGAGATGCCTCCAACCAGTCCATCGTTTCCAAGAAATAGAAGGACAGATACAAATGAAGTCTCTTCATCTCCTGAAATCAGAGCACAGCATGCTGATGATGCTAAAGAAGAATTTGAAGAGAAATCAGAGAATGAAATGAGAACATCACATGAAGCCAGAGGTGCCCGGGAAGAGCCTAGTGTACAGCAGGCACAACGTCGCTCAGCTGTCTTTCTCTCCTTTAAGTCCCCCATTCCATGTCTGCCCTTGCGCTGGGAACAACAGAGTAAACTTCTTCCAACTGTTGCTGGGATCCCTGCCAGTAAAGTTTCCAAATGGAGCACTGATGAGGTATCAGAATTCATCCAGAGCTTACCTGGCTGTGAAGAGCATGGAAAAGTATTTAAAGATGAACAAATCGATGGAGAAGCATTTCTGCTTATGACCCAAACAGACATTGTTAAAATTATGAGTATTAAGCTGGGCCCCGCACTCAAAATTTTCAATTCTATCCTGATGTTCAAAGCTGCAGAGAAGAACTCTCACAACGAACTTTGAAGGTGGTGAATATTGAATACCATCAGCTTTCTGCTTTAAAGTTCATATTTTATTCAAAGCACAAGGACAGTTATAACTCCTAAGTGAGAGGCTCCAAAACTCACAAGAACAATGCTATTGGATTATTTATATTCCTCAAGAGACAATATATATGAATTCTTATGAAAGTGCTTGAGCTTTTAACCAGGTACTGTCTAACAACAGTCATCTTTTGGTTCTGTTCACTGAGCTAAATTTACCTTTGTAAAACTTTTTGATGCTGGGGGTGGGGGAAGGGGGACTTCATTAATTATTTATGGGCAAGGGGGGCTGAGTAAGAACTTTTGGCATTTTGTAAACATTGTTGAATTCTCTTTCATGTACACTGTTTCTTTTTCAGTACTTTCAGGAATCTTTTGATATAATCAAATTTCAACTTAAACCAAATTAGTGAAAACCTGGCTCAACTTTAGCCAGTGGGACTGTTATCTGTATTGTTAATACTGTGCCATATTTTGAATTGCAACATTATGCTAAGTATAACTTTGCAAGTCATGATATTGCCTATATGCTTGTCATAATTTGTTGGGACTGATGAATTGTAAAAATTTCTTTAAATCAGTGTTTTTACTTTTGCACGCATTATGAAATGTTAAATTACTTTTCACCAGCATCTTTATGATAATTACCAAAAACCTGTATATAAACAATGGAATTGAATAATAAAATATATAAACATGAATAAATTAGGTGATGTATTTGAAAGGCATCAATCTCATACATTGTGGTGCCCTGTGTGTTTACAAGAGTCCAGTGGTATCAAAGGAATATGCAGTTACTTTGGGGGTGGGGGGAACAGTGTTTTGTAAGGACTGTGAACTATTTATGAGATTACCTTGGGCTTCTCTCTTGTTGTCCTGGGAGGTAACTGGTGCTTTTCAGAGATGAAGAGCTCGTTCTATAGATTGCAATACTAATCTGGAAAGAGCTCTATCTCAGATCTTGTAGTGTCCTCCAAACCCAAAGCTTTTCTTCAGGGTTGGCTGAAGAGAGAGTGTATAGATTTTACTGAAAGAGCAAGATGTGAGGAAGCAATACCAGTTGACACGAAGATTCTAAATAATCAAAATCAGGGAGGCGATATCCCAAAGCAACTATTCAAGAACCTCTGTTTTGGAAAATTTCTTTAATTTGTAAAAACAGTTCGCCTCAATAAGTAAGCATACAGATGCACTTTAAATGAAAATTCTTGATTACCTGCAAAATGATAGCTGGTAGTGTTTCTTTTGCAAGAATGTATTTCCAGTATAGACTTATTTTATCAGCATTTGGATGTAATTTTTAATTCCAGGGTTGGACATTTATTCAAGGTGATTCTATTTTAAAAGTAGAAAGTAAGTTTGTAGCATGCTCTCTGAATTCTGGGGAAAGAAAGTTCCACTTCATTCCTTAGTTGCTCTTATTTTTCCTGATGTAGGACTTCCTTTGTTGACCCACTCTGGAAGTCTAGAGAAATCCTTTTCATTTGTCATAATTCATGGGAAAACAGGGTCAGTGATTTCTGCAGTGTCCTGTTCATTTCTTTGCATGAAATCTGCTTAAAAAGTTTTATGTTTCCCCTTTTATGTTCTGTTCTGAATTTGTACATCAACTTGCACTTGTTATATCTGACATGAAATAAAATCTTAATTGCAAAAAAAACAAAACAAACAAAAAAAAACTTTGTATTGAGGGGCTGGGAAGGTGGCGCTAGAGGTAAGGTGTCTGCCTTGCAAGCACTAGTATAGGACGGACCTCGGTTTGATCCCCCTGTGTCCCATATGGTTGCCCCAAGCCAGGGGCAATTTCTGAGCGCATAGCCAGGAGTAACCCCTGAGCGTCAAATGGGTGTGGCCTAAAAACAAAAACAAAACAAAACAAACAAAAAAACAAAAAAAAACTTTGTATTGATTTTCTGTGATTTACACATTAGTGATTACAATATGTTAATGATGGTTTCCGATGTACATTATTCCATTATCAGTGTACCACCTTCTTCTCCCAAGGTTCTCAGTGCCTTTCCTCTCTGTAACCTACTTCCAACTTCTTCACCCCCCACAGTTTTCCCATTGTGTTGTCTTTTGACCTTTATAGCTACCTTGCTTAGTATCTTTATTATATATATTTTTGTTTGTTTTTGGGCTACACCCTGGTGGTGCTCAGGAGTTACTCCTGGCTCTGTGCTCAGAAATTTCTCCTAGCAGGCACTGGGGACCATATGGGATGCCGGGAATCCAACCTCGGTCTGTCCTTGATCGGCCAGATGCAAAGCAAATGCCCTATCGTTGTGCTATCTATCTCTGGCCCTATTTTATATATTTTTCTAATTTTTCTAATAACACTGATTTATTAAGTTGTTCATGATACATTCATTTCAGCATTAAATGTTGAAACACCATTCCTACAACCAATGAGACCTTCCTTCACCTGTGTTCCACCAATCACCAGAGCCTGCCCCCTTGTAGGCACAAGCAAATATACTTCATATTGCTTGTTATAACACAACAGCAAATAGAATTATCAAAATTTAGACCAACACAGGTCAGTTGAAAATGGTGGTTGTATTTCTTCATGGTGTTATTAAAGTGAGTGTCTAAGGATATACTGTGGTTGAACCTTTTTTGTTACTGTTTAGGCTCATTGAAGTTTTTTTTTTTTTTTTTGTTTTTGGTTTTTGGGTCACACTCGGCGGTGCTCAGGGGTTACTCCTGGCTGTCTGCTCAGAAATAGCTCCTGGTAGGCACGGGGGACCATATTGGACACCAGGATTCGAACCAATCACCTTTGGTTTTGGATTGGCTGCTTGCAAAGCAAACGCCGCTGTGCTATCTCTCTGGGTCCTCATTGAAGTTTTTTTGTGATACTACTCAGCTGACACTGCTATAATATATTCAGGTGTAGCGCAGCCTCATTTGACCATGTGGTCCAGGATTTATAGATCTAAAACAAATTTGGTGGCTTGTAAATTTGATAAATTTGATAAGTTAAGTTGTGAAACTGGGACATTTCTGGTGGAGATGGCATTGGGCTGTTGTAATTGAAGCAGAAAGGGGATAAGGACACATAAATGCACACACTTTTTCTGAGAATGCCACAGAAGTATCAGCCAGGACCAGATAACCTTGGAAGTACCTACACACACACACACACACACACACACACACACACACACGCAACACACACACTTACCTGCACACACACACACACTTTCTGAGAATGAAACAGAGGTATCAGCCAGGACCAACACACACACACACACACAACACACACACACACACTTTCTGAGAATGAAACAGGACCAACACACACACAAACACACTTTCTGAGAATGAAACAGAGGTATCAGCCAACACACACACACAATACACACACACACACACACACACACACACTTTCTGAGTATGAAACAGAGGTATCAGCCAGGACCAGACAACCTGGGAAGTACCTGTTACCATCATTTTCTTTTGGAACTTGGTGGAGGAGCTGAGCTATTTTTTCTGCTGGCTAATGGCAACTGTGGGTGGGGCTGCTGGGTTTTCCAATGGTGGAGTAGGTGCCGTGGGGCTTAGCCAATTCCATTTCACAAGTAAAGACCCAGAACTTTCAGCCTCAGAGTCCCATTTCACCCGAGAGGATTTAGCTGTTCATATTATTTGACTTTAGTCATGGAACTGGGTCATTTATGTTGGAGGGTACACTTCAGTGGTCTTCAAACTATAGCCCATGGGCCACATATTATCTTTGTTCCTGTTTTGTTTCTTCACTTCAAAATAAGATATATGCAGTGTGCATAGGAATTTATTCAAGTTTTTGTTTTTACTATAGTTTGGCCCTCCAACGGTCTGAGGGGCAGTGAACTGGCCCCTTGTTTAAAAAGTTTGAGGACCACTGGTAGTGGGTGGCATTCAGCTGCTGTAGCTTATGCAGAAAGGGGAATCTGCCCTCCTTTTTGCGAATACCACAGATGTATCAGTCAGTCTGGTCTACCTGGGAATTATCAGTAGCCATTATTTTCTTTTGGAGCTTGGAGGAGTCACTGTGAATCTTTAAGTCTCACATATGAGAATGATCATTTCTATCATTCTCTTACTGACATCAGTCAGTATGAAATCCTCTAGTTCCATCTAAGTTGTGGCAAATCGCTCGATTTTTTTTCTTAGATATATATGACACTTATTTACCATTCATCTGTAGATAGGTATTTGGGTTGTTTCCCTATCTTAGCTATTGTACTAGTCCTGTAATGAACATAACTTTCAAATGATTGTTTTTGTATTTTGGGGATAGATGCCGAGAAATGGTATGATGGCTCATATAGGATTTATTTATTTTATTATTATTATTATTATTATTATTATTATTATTATTATTATTTTTTTTTTTTTTTTTGGGTCACACCCGGCGGTGCTCAGGGGTTACTACTGGCTGTCTGCTCATAAATTGCTCCTGGCAGGCATGGGGGACCATATGGGACACCGGGATTCGAACCAACCACCTTTGGTCCTGGATCAGCTGCTTGCAAGGCAAACGCCGCTGTGCTATCTCTCCGGACCCCATATGGGATTTCTGTTCCTAATTTTTGGGCAAGGTATCCACATTGCTTTCCAGAGAGGATAACCAGATAATATTTCTGCCAACAATGGATAAGGGTTATTTCTCATGGTCTATTTACAGCAGGGGTCTCACTCAATTTACTTGGGGGCCGCAGGAGGCAAAGTCAGGGTGAGGCAGGGCCACATAAGGGATTTCACAAAAAAAAGTCCTCAAACGTCATTATTAACAGTTTTAATTATTTCTTCTGAACATGAATAGAACATTGAGTGAAGATCATGAACAGTTCTTCTGAACATGGCATCTTTTGCCTATTCCTTGCTGCCAGAGACTTGACAGTGCTTCTTCTCACAAATCTGAACCATATTTGGCTTTAGAGAGGAAGCAGTTGAGACCCTCAGTATGGCTTGAAGATGATCATCATTAAGTCTAGACCTGTACTTTGACTTATTGAATTCAATGTGGAGAATAACTTTTCACACAAATATGTGCTCCCAAAAAGGCTCATGGTGCGCTTGAACATTCGGGAAAGCTCAGGGAAGCTGGGGGGCAATTCTCTCAAAAATTGCCCATGCTTGTCTGCTTTTCCACTAATCTCCCTGAACTTGGCTTTGAGATCAGAGTTGCATTGCAGGTCAATGAGCTCCATTTGAAGCACAGGAGGGGCATCTTGCACATCAAAGGAAAAGGGGTCCACAAAAATTTGGAAAGTGGCTCTGTGCTTTTTGAAGTCTGCAAGTCTGTGATCAAATTCCTGCTCTAGCTTAAAAATAGCATCAACATATTTCTCACCACTAAATGGTATGCCTGCATCCACAAGATCCTTGCATGCTGGGAAATGGCAAAGATTTGTCTGAGAGAGCTGGGATTTCCATAACACAAGTTTTGTGGAGAATGTTCTCAGGTTGTCATAGGCAGCACTGATAAGCTGCCCCAGGCCCTGTAACATCTTGTTTAGTACATTCAGCTTATGTGTGATGTCAACAAGAAAAGCTAAGTCTATGAGCCATTTGTGATCACTCAACTCAGAAACAGCATTCCCATCCTTCTCCATGAAGGCTTTCACTTCTTCTGTCAACTCAAAAAATCTTTTCAGGACATTTTCCCTGCTGAGCCAATGTACCTTGGTGAAATAGAGCACATCTCCATATTCTGACTCCATTTCCTCTAAAAAAGCATGGAACCTCCTGTGCTTTAAGCCCCTGGATTTGATTTGGTTGATGCATTTCACAACAACAGACATCACATTGTCACACAGCAGGCATTTACCGCAAATGATGGATAATGCAGTGAAGAGCAATGGCCTTCTCTACACCCTCCTCTTCAAGTTTTTTTTTGAACAAGTGCCACCAGTCCATTTTTCCTCCCTGTCATCGATGGCGCTCCATCGGTTATTATTCCAAAAAACCTCTTCCATGGCAAATCTGCATTCTCAATGGCATCACACAGATTCCGAAATATCTCATTAGCGGTGGTCTGGTCATGCATTGGAATTATTGTGAGCAGCTCCTCTGTCAATTCAAAATTGCAATCAACACCACGGACATAAATTGTGAGCTGCGCAGTGTCTGTTATATCTGTACCCTCATCAAGAGCAACTGAGTATGCTTCAAAACATTTGGCTTTCTCACACAGTTGATGATAAATGTCACTTGACATGTCAGAAGTGCGCTCTGCCACAGTGTTGGCAGAAAGGCTGATTTTGCTAAACTGACCTTTCTTTTCTGGACAGATAATACATGCATTTTTTAATAAACTCTTCTGTGAATGGTTTCCCTGCCTTAGCAATCATCTCACTAACCACTCACTCACGAGTGATGCAACATTCCCTTTGGTTGCTTTCTTGAAGAAATCTTGTTGCCTCATTAGACATGCTTTAAGACTGGCAACCCACTTGGCTCTCTCATTTCTTTGACATTTTGCACATTCCTCAGCATGTTTAGTTGAATAATGGCATTTCAAGTTGTATTTCTTGTGCACTGCAACTTTTTCTGAGCAAATAAGACATGTGGGGATGCCCCTGTACTCAATAAAGAAATACTTGTCTCCCACTTTTCCTGAAATTGTCTGTGCTTGTCATCAATCTTTCTTTTCACTGCGGGATTTGATGAAGTCATGATGAAGGTATGACAAAATCTAATTCTGTAATAAACTTCTCTCCCATAGGCCTCTGATAATGCAAGGGACAGCGGGCAGGAGCAGCGGAAATGACGTCTGCACAGGCGCAAAGTATTCGCGATTATTCACTTACCGAATAATCGCAATAAAAATTGTAAAAAATCGCATTAAACATTTGCATACCCCGAATGGAACTGCGAATGTTCAATGCGATTTTTTTCTTATTAATGCGATTTTTATTGCGATTATTCAGTAAGCGAATAATCGCAAATACTGCGATATTTGAAGGCCGGCCTCGGGCCACAAAATGTTGTACAGAGGGCTGCAAACGGCCCGCGGGCCGCAAGTTTGAGACCCCTGATTTACAGACTTTTTGATACATGCCATTCTCACTGGCAATGAGATGATCTATTGTTTGATTTGCTTTTCCCTAATCATGAGTGATGATGAGTACTTTTAGACATGCTTTTTTATTGGCCATCTGTACATCTTTGGAAAGTGTCTATTTCCTCGTCCCATTTGTGGATGTAATAGTAGGTTTTTTTGTTGTTGGTGTTGGTGTTGATTTTTGTGAGTGAGTAAAGTTGTTTTAAATCTGCACTAATCTATAACTGTTTGTGATGGAGCTAACTATGTATTCCTATTTTGGAATACTTTTACGTAATTTGTGTACCTGCTTTTTATGCCATCCCTCCTTACTTTAGATTATTTATCTTTGTGTGTTAGGTAAGTAACAAAGTATCTTAAATACCATAGTGTTTTCTAAATCAGTTTTCTTTAATAGTAATAGGAGCTTTTATTATTATTGTGTGTTTGGTGCTAGGAATTGAACTGAGGGCCTCCTCACAACATCAAGACAAGTATTCTACCATTGAGCGTTATCCCTGTTCTAAAACTGTTCTAAAATTTTATTTTAAAATCTCTGCCTAGTTTCTCATATTAGTTTCCTTGTGAGGAAAGACTGATTTAAGGGCATGTGTGCATGCATTTATTTAATATGAAGCTATTGAACCGAGAGGTGCTTTTCTAGTTCCTTTTTCTCATGTAGAAAGCAACTTTAAAACTTGGTCTAAAACAACCATTTTGTTATGCTATTGATTCTGTCGGAATTCAGACAGGACAGTGTGTCTTAGCTGGAAAGATTTTAAAGCCGGTGGTGACTTGATAGCTGGCAGCTAGAAACAGGAGGTTTCTCACTTAGGTGTCTGAGAGTTGATGCTGGCTGACCCTAGAATACACAGTCTTCTCATATAAGCTCATTTGAGCTTTACATTGTGGTGGTATGTTTGTTGAGTGAGCATACCAAAAGAATTTGGGGTTTCTTGTGTGACCTTACCTTGGAAAATCTGCAAAGAAACAAATAAATTGCACCGTATAATTACTTCTTAGATGTAACCAGTTTGGGTCCATATTTATAAAACTTATGAACATGGGAGGGATTTTTTTTGTTTTTTTGTTTTGTTTTTAGGCCACACCTGGCAGTGCTCAGTGGTTACTTTTGGCTCTGCTCTTAGAAATCACTTCTGGCAGGCTCAGGGGACCATATGGGATGCTGGGATTCGAACCACCGTCCTGCATGCAATGCAAATGCCCTACCTCCATGTTATCTCTCCGGCTCCTAACATGGCATAATTTTAAGAAATTTGTGACAGGGGCCGGCGAGGTGGTGCTAGAGGTAAGGTGTCTGTCTTGCAAGCGCTAGACAAGGAAGGACCACGGTTCGATCCCCTGGAGTCCCATATGGTCCCTCCCCCCAAGCCAGGGGCAATTTCTGAGCGCTTAGCCAGGAGTAACCCCTGAGCATCAAACAGATGTGGCCCGAAAAACCAAAAAAAAAAAAAAGTTTGTGACAAACTCCTTGGCAGCAAAATTCAGTTTGTATTATTGAAAAGCTATTTGCAGTCTCTATTTTATGAAGTATAGGTAGATGATTATAAACATTCTCTTGCCATAAATTTTTTTAGAACTTTTTCACTATCATTTTACAGCTTTCTCTAGAAGACCCAGAAGGAAGAGAAATAGTTCTGATCTGCTTATACAACTAGTAATTTTCTGCAGCTATCTCAAATAGTAAACTCAATTTTTGTTTCTTTGAATACATTGAGAATTTTTAGTGACCTTTCAGACCTCTTGACTATTCTAGCATGAGACCCAATGGCTTAAGTACTTAATTTTTGAGATGTGCCAGATACCAAGTAGCTTTCTTTTAAATTTTGGTCACCTATGTTGTCTTTATAGCATTCCCCCCTCCTTTTTTTTTTTTTTGCCGTAGGTTTTTTGTTATTATTTGTGGTTCCACTTTATTTGTTTGTTTCAGTAGGCTGAAGCTTTACTTTGATCCTGATTCTTGATTTCAGTGTAACAATTTATCTTTGACTTTATATAGAACATAGTTTTAATTTTTGAAGTATTTTGAGAGTAGGGAATACCAAGGCTCATAATTCAGGTCCTCATACCTGGGAAGCATATACTGTATCACTGAGCTGCCTCCTGATCCACTTCAAGGCACTTCTTACTGCTTCACTTATCATAAATACACTGGCTTAATTTAGAGGATTTAGAGATTCTATAATCATATTCATCTCCTGGAAGTAACATTTATTTTTAATATTTTTAATTTCTGTTATGCATTTCACTGTAATATTAACACTCACATTTGAAATTTCTGGGTTCAAATTCAGGCTTTACCATTGCCAAACCAAAATTAGGGCAAATTGTAGGCTATAATAAGCTTTCTTAGTATCAGATATTAAATTAATTTTTGCAAGGTACTTGTTAGAATAATATGATGAAAAGTTAACTCTCTTTGGAAAGCCAATTATATACAAAAGAAGTTCTAAATCAGTCATGAGATTTTTCTGTTTTTACAACTGATGACCTCTATGTTGCAGAATAGAAAATAATATAGAGTTCTATTGAGGTTATTTAGGTTTCACAATAGCGGGGACTCTTTAAGGCAGTGATGGATTGGAGAGAGTAGAGGAAAGTTCCATTGAGAGTGATGAGAATGAAGAAGCAAAAATGAGTCCTCTCTGTGAATTGAACAAGACAAAGAAGGAATGTAAATAGTGTTGCGCAGATGTGAAGTACGATCTTTACTGAGGATATAAAAATATAAAAATTTTTACTCAGGATGATTACAAATATGTTCAGGTTTTGTATTATGGAGACAATGAAGAAGAATTAAGGGAAGGTTCTAAAGACTAGACTGAGGAACTTGCATTTGATCCTGTAATCAAAGATTCACAAAATAATTACTTAGCAATGTCTTGAAAATTTACCTTCTTTAAAGAAGTTATCTGCTTAAGCAATTAAGAGAAAGTGCCGCCTAGTTGCTCTGGAGGTTAATACCTTAGCCTCTCTCGCCCTTCCTCCTTCAGTTGAGCCACTTCGGGAAAGACTGCTTGAGTTATGGAACTACTATTGAAAATACCTCTGATGAAAACTGTTTAAGAAAGGCTGTCTTGGCAATTCGTAGGATAGGAAATGACCAGAGTGCATTTCCAGTAGAAAGTGACCAGGGAGATTTTGAATATTACAATAGTAAAATAATATAGAAATAGAAAATACAATAGCTCCTATGGAAGGAAGTACAATAAGTATGGGGTTAAAATAAAACTGGGAGTGTGAGAATATGTTAGAGTTTTGCGCCCAACATGTTGAGTATGTAAGTTTAATTGCTGATAAAAATTTTAGGTATTAAATAATTTAAGGGGCAGTTAAAAAATTCAGTGTTTTAAAAATAAAATAATAATGCAAATGAATGCTATGCCTTTTAAAGTATTTTGGTTTTGAGTCCTTGCATATTTTAATGCAAATCTGTATTATTTAGGGCTTGTCTTTCAGAACATGCAGGCCATACAAGAAAACCATTGTCTTTACTTGATGGTCATATGCTTTGCTCTCAAAGAGCATTGTTTTGCCCATCTTATTTACAATACTTGTTTCAGAGTGATATTTGACAATTCATATATTATTCTGCAGAGGTGTAGAATTAGCATGGAGGATACTTAAATATCTATTGTGGTTGTAGATGCCAACCTTGAAAAGTCTTAAGATAGCATCCTTAAAATAAAGTGTGCTGTTTGTGCTCTAACTAGAATGAGTTTTGGGATGACTAGTTTGAATGATTTCCTTGGTGTATTAACTATATGTCTTGAGCAAGTTACTTAATTTGTCTGGGTGTTGGTTTCCTCTCTTTTCAAATGAAATACTGATAATATTCTCGACTTCAATTGTTGTGAGTTTTGGCTTGAAGACTTGGAACAATGCCTGACTTATATAAAGATCTTAGTTAATATTAGCTTATTAATATCACCATTGCAACTGCTATTATTGCTGTCATAATTAACCTTGTCTTAAAAATGAAGTTATGAAAAATTGTCTTACATGTGAAAAGATAGGCAACTGGAAATAACATTAGGGCTCAAGTAAAAGATCAGACAGACATATGGCGATAATGGTTTTTAGAAAGTTTAACCTAGAGCATAACAGAATAGCAGAAAAGACCCAGAGTAGGGAGGCAGGGAGTAGACAGGGAGGGAAGTAGACACAGAAGAGGAGCTGGCAAAGGAGTAGAGGAAGAACTGCTTAAAGAAAACAAGTTTACATTTGTATTGAGCACATATTAGGGCTAGATCTGGTTGTAACTGAATAAAGGAGAATTGAATATCGTAGGTATTAATTTCTGCATAGGAATACCAGAAGTAGTGCTACGGCTATGAGTTTGCGTCACTATTCCTAGAGAGTAGTCTTTTCCTAAGGTACTTTAGGATCTAAGATAACTATTGATATGCCTGCATCGTCTTCACAGCCAACCAGCTGAAGGGAAGAAGACAATACATCTTGTTATGAGTGCTTTTTCAAAGTTGTGTATTTATGCTTGTGTTTCACTAGTGTCAATCACATATTAATAATACCTTTCAGTTAGAGAGGTTAGATTAGGAAATGTAGACTGTTTTGAATAGTCAGTGCTCAAAAATAATGAAGACCTCCAAGTGGAGGTAGATGAAGAAAATTCAGTATAGACATTTAATTGTCTTTTGGATAATTTCTATAATTTTGAGACTATTAGTATAAAACTACTCTTGTCAAGTTGCATCACAGAATGTTATTTTTAGGATATATATCCTTCATAAATACTTGATTAATTAGGATTATTATCTCACTTAAGGAAAAATTAGTATGTGTATATATAATAGGGTATACACACATAGCAACTTAAAGAGTTGATAATAAATAAGCTTCTGATAACTTTCTTTTGTGTTAAGTTTATTCATTTTACCTACTGTTCTGTTCTGCCCAGTCTACAGTTTGGTTGTTTTTGGAAATGTTTTTAATCCATTTCTGTCCTTTTATATCACCATTCTCTCTTGCTGCTGTTAATCGTTCTTCCCAAAATAGATAAATGAGCAAATTTAATTAAATGTGTTATTTGCACTTTCTCCTGATCATTAATGAATTTGTAAGTAAGGTCAGACTTACAATCTTCCTAGTATTACAATTACTGAATAATCTTTGTTGAGTCAATTGGTAATTATTTGCTTTTAAAATAGTTTTATGGGGCTGGAGAGATAGTATACTGGGTAAGGTGTATTTGCCTTGCACACAACTGACCTCACTTTGATCCCTGACATCTAATATGGTTCTCCAGAACTGCCAGGAGTGATCCCTCATTGCAGAGCCAGGGGTAAACCCTGAACAACACTGGATATGACCTACCACCCCCCCCCCCAAAAAAAAACAATTTTTATTTTGAAGCTTTTATATATTTTTACTATTGTTTCAGTATTAAAAATACTTTTGTCAGAGGCTGGAGCCACAGCACAGTAGGCCAACCTGGGTTCTACCCCTGGTATTCCCATGTGGTTCCACAAGCCTGCCAGGAGTAATTTCTTAGTGAAGAGCCAGGAGTAACCCTTGAGCACCTTTGGCTGTGACCCATAAAACTTAAACAAACAAACAAAAAAACCCCCAACAAACCTTTGTCTTTTACCAAAAATGGGAGAACCACCTTTCCCCTGTTATTTTTATCCATTTTTAGTGAAACTCATTTGTATGCTTCCCCCCCCCCCACCCCCCCCAAATTCTGGGTAACTTCTCTGCTGAAGACTTTTTTGTTTTGCTATCTGGGCCTGCTGCAAAGCTCTTTCCAGTGATTGCTGTCATCCATGCATTTTTTTCGTCTTTTGGGTTTGTTTCCCATATTATTGTAGCTCTTATCTTCTTTATTCATCGTTTTTCTGTCTGCTTATATGGAACACATCCTCTATAGTTGTGTCAGATGAAAATGATGGTACAGTGGCACAGAGCATGGCAAAGACTGTCGTGTACTTTCTTGTCTCTGCCTTCTGCTTTTGGTGCGATTATTATGTTGGATCCTGGAATCTTCTTTTAACAATATTTCAACATTTCTCTTATGTTGGATGTCCTGATTTTTATATCCTGTCCTTTTTTTTAATTTAAATTTTTCTTTGATGTCAAAGGATGAGATCATTGCTCACTAGAATTCTAGGCATAGACTTTCTGCACAAAGCCGATTATTAGTCTTAGGAGAAAGAAAGATTTTAGGGGACGTAGCTCTTATTTAGAAGAATGGTTCCTTGGGATGCTGAATGTTTATTGGGTGGATCTCAGGGATAGGCTTTTATTTTTTTTTATTTATTTATTTTGGTTTCTGGTCACATTTGGTGGTTACTCTTGGCTATATGCTCAGAAATTGCTCCTGGCTGACTCGGGGACCATATGGGATGCCAGCATTCGAACCATTGTCCGTACTGCATCGGCTGCGTGCAAGGCAAACACCCTATTGGCCTTGAATATGCTTTTATTTTTAAAATAAACTTTATTTAAATATTGTGATTAGAAAGTTACTTATATTACTGTTGTTTTGGGCATTCAGTGTTCCAACACCAATCTCAGCACCTGTGTGATCCTCTTTCCACCATTGTCCCATTTCCCACCCACACTTTTAGTCTGCCCCCTTCACAGACACAAAATAATTTTATGTTGCTTTTTACAACAAAATGCTAAGTCTAGTTATCAAAAAACAATTAAAATAGTTTGTGAAGATTGTTTTATCTCACAATGATGTTGTTAAAATCACTTTCTGAGAATTTACTGAGCTGTTTACTCAGTTACTTTGTTTCTAATTGTTGGTTTGTAAAAGTTGTCTCAAGTAAGTTGACTTTATTAAATGAATTTAAAACGGTTGCTACTTGAGTCGTCTGTGTTCTTGCTTATTACGTTTAGTTGGTTTTTATACTACTTTTCTTCTCATTTGCTGTATTTATATTGACTGTGATTTAAGTATTGTGGAATTTGGTGTGACACAAGCCTCACTTTGAGGAGCTCCAAGATCTGTAGACCTTGAAATTTCTTCTGCTTGGGGTCTCTGCAGAGAAGCAGTGAATTTGGGCCAATTGCATAGTGGCAGTTTGGGGTTTGGCTGCAGCTTCCAGGGCTTCAGCTGGGTGGAGGTTCAGCCTGCTGTCCTTCTGAGAGGGGCCATAAGGGGCCACAAGTTCTCAGTCTGAAGACCTGTGAATCTGTGAGTTTCAGTAGCTTGTAATTTCTTGCATTTCTTCCAGGATTAGTTGTGAAGCTGGGCCTTTTACATGGTTAGGGCTGTGGGGTGTGGCTCTCTGGGATAAGTCTGAGATAAATTGTCTCTATTATTAAATGGATTTAAACAAGTTTTTGTTTATTTGTTTTTTGGACCACACCTGGAAATGCTCAGGGGTTACTCCTGGCTCTGCACTCAGGGATTAATCCTGGTGGTGCTCAGAGGACCATATAAGATGCTGGAGATATAATCCAGGTTGGCTGATGCAAAGGCAAGAGCCCTACCCATTGTATTATCTTTCCAGCTTCTGTTCTTTAATGGGCTTAAATAGTATGAGTTGTATCTTTTCCTCAATGTGTAGGAGCTTAATTTAAATTCTCAGTCCTCCAAAAAGAGGTCAGGAAGGATTTTTTTCTTATCCTTTCTATGTCAAAATGCCATATTTTCTATCCTCACATTAATATAGTTAAAAATAATGTAGTTTAGTTGAGTGTAAAATTACATGCATGCTTTTCTTTAGAATTTGGAGCATAGTTTTATCTGTTGGTTCTCTTTTGCTACTGAGAAGTTGGAGGCTGACATGAATCCTTTTCCTTTTTTTTTGACCTTTATGGATCTCTACTTTTATCCCCAGTATTCTGAGGTTTCACAGAGATGGAACTTACGACTATTTTTATGCACTGTGCAGGTTATCTGTAGGTATAAGAAGGGCCCTTTTGGTATAGAATTGTTTGCAGCTTTTTGGGAGCTGGTTCTGGTATGGGTTTCGACAGTAGAGCTTGGTATTCCCTGTGCTCAACTCACACAAACACACCCACACACACCCACCCACACCTTTTGTGCCACATTCGACAGCCTCTGCCCTCAGAAATTACTCCTAGTGCTACTGTGCTATGGCTTTGGCCCCTTAATCACCTATTTAAAACCCTTCTGTTTTAGTCACTCCCCAAGCCAGAGAACACTTATTTTTTGCAGAGCACGGCTGCATTTTGCAGAGATAACCCTTACTCTTCAGGGAGATCTAAGGATCCATTTATTTCTGTAAATAGACTTCATCTGCTGCCCTGCCCCTACCTCACTACCAGTTCCCTGTCTTGTCTGAACTTTCTAACCCTGGTGTGGATTACTGTTGTAATTGGATTGAATTTCAAGTTTTTCTACTGCTGGATTGCTTATCATTCATCTAAATACACTCCCTTTTTTAATTATTTTTTTTCTCCTACTTCCTTCATCCTTCTGGATTGATTTATGAAATATTTAAGTGAGCCAAAATCATAGTACAGCCAGTAGGGCGTTTGCCTTACATGTGGCCAACCTGGGTTCAATCCTCAGCATTCCTCTATGGTCCCCTGAGCCTGTCAGGAGTATTTCTGAGCGTAGAACATGATGTAACCCCTGAGTGCCACCAGGTGTGGCCCACAAACAAACAAAAAGAAATATTTAAGAAATATTTTTACTATGATTTTAGTAGGATTTGGGGGGAAGAAGAGGCAAAATTGTTTGTGAACATAGATTCCATTCTCTCCTTTTTTACTTTTTTGCTGGTGCTGGGGATTGATATGAGTCTGTACTCTGTGTCTGAGCCACATTTCTTTTTTTTGTTTGTTTGTTTGTTTTTTTTTGTTTGTTTTGCTTTTCGGACCACACCCATTTGATGCTTAAGGGTTACTCCTGGCTAAGCGCTCAGAAATCGCCCCTGGCTTGGGGGGACCATATGGGAGGTGGGGGGATCAAACCGTGGTCCTTCCCTTGGCTAGCGCTTGCAAGGCAGACACCTTACCTCTAGCGCCACCTCGCCGGCCCCTGAGCCACATTTCTTGACACCTATTCTACTCTTAACACACAAGACCAAGGTGGTTTGGTGAGAGTTAACTGGAATATTTTTAATAGATAAATGATTATTTTAATTTTAATATGTGAAAGACAGAAGGGGTACAGAATATGGCTCTCAAGTACAGTAGCCAAATGCAGGTCTGCAAAGAGGGCATTGGTAATAGAAAATAATTTTATTTCTTCCTCCATTATGAGCTATTCCTTTAATATCTAAGCATGATTTTCAGGAAAAATGTAATTCATTATACAAAAGCTAGCATGCTTTTTTAACTATGAAGAGGCAAAAATGGATAACTTTACTTCTACCATTCAGTGCTAACCACTGTTAAAGAGCTTTCCCCCGTCTCTTCAGTGTGTTTATATATGTATTTTCTGTATGTTTACATGAGTATTAATTCTATAGTTTTTCTTTGGTTTCTCCCTTAGTGTTTCCATTCTGAAAGTATGTATCTTGAAGTCTTATTTTTGCATAGAATCTAGAGATAATTTTAGCTATCTAATAGATTTATCTATTAGATATCTAATAAATAGCATTAGATTACAGATTATATGTCAGGAACTGGAATAATAACATGTTTATTTGAAGCTTAATCATCCTCCCCTTGCCTTTGTTTTTGTTGTTAAATTGATGACTGGAGGTTGCATGTCTGGGTGTGTTGCTCATACTTCTTTAATTGTGAGTGCATGCCAGGAGGTGCATACTTTTGTTGTGGCACTTGAACATACCTGGCTTCCATGGCTCAGTGATCATACATATTGGTACTGGGGAATTCCAAACAACAGAGATTCTAGGACCATGCTTATATATGGAGGCACTGGGATTCGAACTTATGGCCTCATGAATATAGTGGAGATATTTTTGCCACTGAGGTAACTCTAGACCTCTGTTATCTTTCTTTTTATTATTCTTATACTTATATATCAGACTACAAAATAATTACAAGAAAGTTTAAAACATATACCCAGATACCCCAGATATTAACGCTTTATTACCATTTTTCCCTCTACTCCTGATTCATTGCTGAAGTGTTGGAGAATAAGGTGCAGTTTTGACCTTCATGTACCTAAATACTTAGGAATACATTTTCTCAAAAATAAGGATATTCTTTTTATGGAACTGCAGTACACTGATAAAAGCAGGAAATTAACATTGATTTAATCTTTTCTAATCTACATACTTGTTTTCACCTACTGTCCCAATCATGTAGGTTTATAGAAGAAACTTTGGCAATGGAATGCATTCAGGAAATCATTTTAATTTCCTTTAATCTTGGACATTTTCTTTGTGTATGTGTGTGTTTATGATGATAATGTTGAAGACTGGGCCATTTATTTTGTAGAGTTGTCTCTCTAACTTGGTTTTATGTATTGTTTTCTTGTGATTGGGTTATAGTTATTCAATTTTGGCAGGAGTACAAAGTAATGTTATGCCTTTTAGGGCATCATATCAGGAGGTACAGTATGTTGAAATATTGTAAAGTGATTCTGATCACTTTTATTAAAGTTTTCCTATGTAAAGTTGTAAGATGAGCCTAGCTAGAGCCTCTTGTACCTAAAACTTACGTAATTTTAATGTATTACTTTAGGTTTTCAAAAATAGTGAGACATGGCTCGAAGAATGACAATACGGAATCATCAGGAGACAAGAATTTAGTTGGAGACAAGATTGAGTCAACTCTATCTCTTAGAATAACTTAGAGGTAGTGCCACAATAATGACATAAAATATTCATGTAGAGGATTGATGGTATTTGAAAATCACTTAGGAAGCATCATGAAAGTGAGTCAGGCAGAAATCACTAGTGGGTACTAAAATTAGAAGTTTAGATTTAATTTAAGTATTTTCCCAATAGAAAATAAAAATAACTTTCTTTTGGCAATTGACAATACTTTGCAATGGTGTCTGCTATAAGTGTACTGCTTTTATAAGGATTCTTATTAATTTTACTAAGAATGAGCCTTGCTTGTTACTTTCTCTAGGTCTCTGTTCAGTCTTTTAGTAATGACAGATTCATAGAATTTGTTCTGAGATGTTAACGACCTGTAAGAGGAAAATAGGTGGGATTTCAGAAAGACCATTGTAACAGTGGGCTGTGGGGGAATGGTTGGGTATTTGTCTATGAAACACTTTTGTGTACAATACAAATGATTAAAAACACATTTTTTTAGGGCTGGTGAGATTGCATACAAAGCAAAGTGCTTGCCTTGCATGCAGCTGACCTATCTGATCCATGGCATCACTTGTCCCCAGCACTGTCAGTGGTCACTTCTGACCAGAGCCAGGAAGAGCCCCTAACGACTGCCACGTGTGGCCCCCAAATCAAAATAAAATCAAAACATTTTTAGAGATGTTGAATATTTCTTCCCTTTGCTTGGAATTCTTAAAATATGTGCATATGTTTCCCCTTTAAAATAAATAGGGCTAGATTTATAGACTCAAAAGGATGAGCACAAGCTTTGCTTGGTGGAGGCACTGCATGGTCTCCTGAACACATTCAGGAGTGACTCAGGCACAGTGCAGGACCAGCCTTCTCCTCTCATTCCCCTCTAATACTTCTAGGTGTAGTCAAAAACACAAAAAAACTCAAAACTAAAATTACAAGTTAAAAGAGTAACAGTATTTATTTAGAAAGTCTCAATTTTGGGGGGGTGTTGGACCACACCCAGTGGTGCTCAAGGGCCACTCCTGGCTCTGCACTCAGAAATTGCTCCTATCAGGCTTGGGGGACCATGGGGGGTGTTGGGGATCGAATTCAGGTCTTGACACCCTACCCACCCACCGTGCTATCTCTCTGGCCTCTGAAGATACTTGTAAAATTATGGGCTCGGAGAGATAGCACAGCGGTGTTTGCCTTGCAAGCAGCCAATCCAGGACCAAAGGTGGTTGGTTCTAATCCCGGTGTCCCATATCCATGCCTGCCAGGAGCTAATTTTGAGCAGACAGCCAGGAGTAACCCTTGAGCATCGCCTGGTGTGGCCCAAAAACCAAAAACCAAAAACCAAAAAAAAAAACAAAAAACAAAAAAAACCAAAGAAAATGTGCAATAAAACTCTAGCATTGACAGTGTTAGTTTCCCCATAGCTGCATCATTTATAGATGTTATTAGTCTTTTCAATTTTTTGTTCCCCAAATAAATATTTCAATATAGTTTTCTTTTTTTGACTATACCCATCGGTGCTCAGGGCTTACTTCTTTTTATTTTGTTCTTTTTGTTTATTTGTTTTGTTTTGTTTTGTTTTTGGTGCCAAACCCCGGGATTGAACTCAGGGCTTACTTCTAGCTCTGTACTCAGGGATCACTTCTGGCAGGGCTTAGGTTTGAACACAGGCCCAGATATGTGCAAGAAAAGTACCCTATCTGCTATGCCATCGCTGACCCCCCCCAATATAGTTTTAATATTTATTTCTCTTACTGGCAGTAAGATTGAACATCTTAATACATATAATAGTCATTTTAATATTTTTGATTTTAAATAGTCTTGCCATTTATTTTAATAACGGTTTTAATTTTTTTAATCCTTTAATATATGAATGGTAGTGAGCTCCTTAAATACTACAGTTAGTTGTTCCTTATAAATAATGTTATTATGTATAGTTCAGTTTTTTCAGTCTTTTATCTGAATTTGCGGTTAAATTTTATTCAAAGTAAAGGGGAACTCACAGTTTTATTTTTCTAATTTGTATATAGTTTTGATAGTATTTCAGTACCTTGGATTTTGTTTTAATGAATACTGTCTAAATTTTTCATTTTTTCAAATACAATTTAGTTACCCCAGCACATTTTCTTTAAACCTTGACACATTTGGGGTGTAGGTGTGAAGAAGAGGTTAGAAAGGTTGGAGTCTTTGGGGGAGGGAGGTGGGTATACTTGTAATGGGTGTGGTGTTGGAATGATGTACATGGGAAACCACTAACTATTGTAAATCACAGAACCTCAATCAATAAAAAAGTTAAAGAATAAATAAATAAAACATGCATATAAGATGGCATGTGGTAGATACTCAGTATAAATGTGTTAAGTGGGTAGTTGGATGTGTGAATAAAAAAAATGGACTGGAAAGAGTAAAGCCTATGATTAAACCTGGATTGGCTATCTGCAAAGCAAATGAACACCCTACCTGCTGCACTACCTCTCCACCCCTACCTTTTCTTTTCAGTCTTGTTTCATCAATAAGAATTGGGACTTGAGGGCCAGAAAGATAGTACATTAGATAGGGGATGCTTTGCCTTGTTTGCAGCTGACCTTGGTTTGACTTCTGGAAAACTATGGTTCACTGAGACTGCCAGGAGACTGCGAGCAGAGCTAGGAGTAAACCTTGAGCACTGCCAGAAGTGGCCCCAAGACAAAAACAAACATACATAAAGAATTGGGAATTGGTGGGACTGGAGTCATAGTATAGTGGATAAGCCCTGTATTTCATAGCCAGGTAGTAAGCCTTGAACATTCTGGGAGTGGCCTCAAAAACAAAAGAAAAAACAACAACTAAAAAAACACAGACTTGGGAATTAGAATTGAAAATTAGCATATTCCAGGCCAGTTTTAGCTTGGCATTGCTCTGCTGCTTGAGCAGCCATGGACCCCTATTAATCTTTTTAGTTTATTCTAGTTTCTAGTTCTCCTGTGTGGCCTAATTCAACTGAGAAGTTGACATATAGGTAAAAATCTTCAAAGTAGCAAGTCACAACAGCCATCAAAAGGTAACTGTACTGTGTGCATTGAAGCACATGGTTGAAAATTTTCTGGAAACTATAAAATGATTCTGATAATTTGCAGAATTTTCTTTTAATTGGTTTTGCCTAAAACAGAAATAAATGTTCGTGCTGATTCAGATATAAGTTGAGAAGCCACAGAAATGGAAAAAGGGAAAAAAATTCTACCCTGATAAGATTTTTGGTCATCTTTTAGCATCAGGAAGCTGACTTCAGATCTTCCTCACTGGTGTATCTTCCTCACTGCCTCTTGTTAGGTAGAGGACTGAGATTTCATTACACATAACTTTGAGAGGACCTAGGTTTCAAGGCAAAGTAGAGTTTTAATCTTGGTTATTTAAAATCCCCTTGTATCTGTTTTATTAGGAGTATTATTTTTTTTTAAGGAGAAACTTAATTTGCATCTAGCTATAAAGAGTGACATTGCGTCTGGAAAGATGCAGTACTAACAGTATGTGGTCCCACAAGAGCACTTCTCAACTCCCCTGATGCAGTGCTGACAATCTGTGACAGCCTGTGAGTTGTTGGACAGCAGTTAGGGAAGATGGGCAGCAGAGTGAGGCGGTTGCTTAAATTATTGAGAAGGTAGGGATGGGGAAAAATGAGAGAAGAATGGAGCAACTCAGACTCTGGGCATTTTTAAAGTTGAAACTATTTTGGATAATTCTACAACTGAAGTCAGCACGTATGTGTATTTTTTTTTTTTTTTTTGGTTTTTGGGTCACACTCGGTGGTGCTCAGGGGTTACTCCTGGCAGGCACGGGGGACCATATGGGACACCGGGATTCGAACCAACTACCTTTGGTCCTGGATCGGCTACTTGCAAGGCAAACGCCGCTGTGCTATCTCTCCGGGTGCATATGTGTATGTTTTAAAGTAAGAGTTTTGTATTTTGTATGTTTTGAAGAGTTCAAACTTCACTGTTCCTTGTATTGCTTCATTCTGTAATTAAAATAGTCAAGTTTGATATTTAGTTTAAATATTTTGAAGAAACTAGAATGGTCACTTTGCTAGGAAGGGAGACTCAGAAAGTAAGGGAATTGTCATAGGCTTGTCTTTTTTTAGGAATCGTTGCAATGGTAGGAATACCAGATATCTAGATCCAAAATGTTTGGACCCTTATCTCAAATATTTATTTATTAGATGTTATACAAATATATATACCACCAGCTGTTTTGGTAAATGTTTTGGTAAAAAATTTGACCTATGGTAGCTGTCTTTATCAGATAGCAACTTTTAGTTTTGGGATACTAGTTGGATCATGAGTAGGTTATAACTTGGGGCAATTTGTTATTTAGTTCTTTCTCTGATTATAGGAGTAGTTAATGTAAATTTATTCTGTTGTTGGGCATCTGGATTGTTTCCAGATTCTGGTTATTGTAAATAGCACTGCAATGAATATAGGTTCGCAGAAGGCATTTTTATATTGTGTTTTTGTGTTCCCAGGAGTGGTTTAGCTGGATCATATGGGAGTTCAATTTCCAGTTTTTTGAGTGGCTAAAGAAACAGTGGTATGGGCCCGGAGAGATAGCACAGCGGCGTTTGCCTTGCAAGCAGCCGATCCAGGACCAAAGGTGGTTGGTTCGAATCCCGGTGTCCCATATGGTCCTCCGTGCCTGCCAGGAGCAATTTCTGAGCAGACAGCCAGGAGTAACCCCTGAGCATCGCCGGGTGTGGCCCAAAAACCAAAAAAAAAAAAAAAAAAAAAGAAACAGTGGTACATGTACACAATGGAATATTATGCAGCCATCAGGGAAAATGAAGTCATGAAACTTTCCTATACATGGATGGACATGGAAAATATTATGCTGAATGAAATAAGTCAGAAGGAGAGAGATAGACACAGAATAGTCTCATCTATGGGATTTAAGAAAAATAAAATACATTATTGTAATAACACCCAGGGACAATAGAGATGAGGGTTGACCTCATAGATCTGAGGACCGGCCTACGATATGAAACTTATCACAATGAGTGGTGAGTGCAGTTAGAGAAGTAACTACACTAACAATTATCATGACAGTGGGAGTGAGTAAGAATAGTATGCCTGTCAAATGTAGGCAGGGATGGGGGAGGAGAGAGATAGGGGGGGCATTGGTGGTGGGAATTCTTTTTTTTTTTTTTTTTTATAACTAAAACCCAACTACAAACATGCTTGTAATCATGGTGCTTAAATAAAGATATTAAAAAATAAAGTAAATGTATTTTCTCTTCTGGGTATCAGACCTGATCTAGATTTAGGATTAGGTTCGGGGCAGAATATTTCAGAATTTATCTCTCTAGTTGATCCTGTTTATTTGTTTGTTTGTATCATTTTCAAGACCACACGCTGGTGGTGCTCATACCGTACTCCTGGTTCTGCACTTAGGGATCACACCTGGTAGGGCTGGGGGGCAAAATAAAGTGCCAGGGATTGAACTAGAGTCAGATGCAAGCAAGACAAATGCCTTACCCTTTCCACTATTCTGTCCATGGCTTTTATTTGTATTAAATATGATTTGTTTGGTCATATCGTTAAACTAAGTAAGCATAAGGAAGATGTTGATTTTCTGGAAGTAGGAAAGTTAGGTTGGCCCCAATAGAACCTCCCTCCTCCAAAGATAGGTGAAAGGGAGATATTGATTTTCTATGTCAGTTTTCACATAAAACTAATTTTATTTTATTTTTTTGGTCATTTGATTCATTTTTTTTCTTTCCTCCCTTTAAGGACTATAATTCCTTTATACAGAATGTCTTTGTTCCTGTTGTACTTTGGATTCTTTTATGGTTTTGTTTTGGTTTGGGGCCACATTTGGCAATGTGCAGGGGTTCGTTACCCCTGGTTCTGTGCTCAGTAATGACTCCTTGCAGTGCTCGGGGGATCATATTCCTGTTTCAACTCTTTCTGTTGTCAATAATAGGATATTACTTTATCCCAGAATAGACCAGGGAAAGGAATTAATTTCAGGTACAGTTGGAAATACAAGATACTCAATATGTAGTGAAGGCAAGAAGTTTTAGAAAGGTGTTTTTTATTTTTTTCCTTGTCTATCTGTTTTTCCCCATCTTTCTCCCTCCCTTTTCTGCTGTGTATGTATGCATGCATGCCTGCTCTCATGTATATATTTGTATGTGTATATATGCAAAGTAGGAAACAAACTTTTCTTTACCTTTCTATTTATATTATATTGCTTTTCAGTAATATGAAGTTTTTGCTCTGATGGCCTTTTGAGGTGGTCAATAATAGGTGCTAACATTAAACTTGAAGCAGTTAAGCTGGTGAACCATAGGGTTACCCTGTCACTGGAGTGTGAAAGAGACTAAGCTGTGGCCTGTTTCCCGGCTTATAAAGCGTGAAATCAATTGGTACTGATGCATGGCAACTATAATCAGTGGGCTGTGAAATAAGTTGGGGCATGAGTTGTGTTACGTTGCAAGAAAACCATCCATTGCCATAGTTCATTTACATAACTTGGGTCCCCCAGGATTCTACTGGACTCATTGTATCCAGTGTTTTTCATTGCCATGCTAGTTGGATTTTTTATGAACTGTTTCTTTGAGTTATATAAGCTGTATAGCCCTAACTGCATGCAGGAGGCAAAGGCTACAAATGCCCAAGGCAGACTGGTATTAGATAAGCTATCTACTGTATTCTGGGGCTTGAGCAGTGGTATAAGGTATAAGGCATCTGCCTTGCATGCACTAGCCTAGGACAGATCCCCCAGCGTCTCCCATATGGCCTCCTAAGCCAGGAGCGATTTCTGAGCTCAGAGCCAGGAGTAACCCATGAGTGTCACAGGATGTGGGCCCAAAAACAAAGCAAAAAAAGATCTACTGTATTCTTAAGATTATGCAGAAAATACCATTTCTAGCAGGTGTTTGTGTACATGCTTCTTCTCTTTCATATTTGAAACTGCACTTTATATTGTACTCTGAAGCTTCTTCCTGTCTTGAGCTTCCTCTCTAGAACTTTGTTAGCAATTTCACTGGCCATTGCTTTTGTTTCTCTGAGAAGAGAACTCTGTGGAAAAGACTAATGTTTTAAAATTGTTTGGGGAGTTAGTAAGAATAAGTTAGAGATTGTACTGTGGGGGAATAGAAAAGAGAGTTCCATCTCCTGACACCTGGTGAGGTGCTTCACCAGACAGCCTGGAGGGTGAGGCAAGGTGAATGAGGAAGCTAAACTGGCAATAGTGAATTACTATCAGCAGCACTTTTTAATCTGGCATTATTTAAAGTAGACATACCATGAAAACATTCAAGTTCTTTTATTCTTACCCTGTTGGCTTTCTTTCTTATAGCAGTTTATAAACTCTGTTTGCCTTGTATTTATATGAATTCTGGGCAAGTTGTGACTGTTTATTAATTAACACATTATTGTGAGACCATTTTACTGGATATTAGGTAGTGTAGTGTGACAATTAAAAGTGGAACCTCGAAATACTAAGCAGTACTTACTTAGAAGCAGATTTCTCATCTGTAAAGTTGAGATTGTCTCACTATCATATTTAAATAATATATCAAAATCATTTAGTACAGTCTCTGTCACTCTTACAAGTCTCATCAAATAATGTCGCTTATCAAATAGTGTCTATGTATTTTTTCTTTGATTTTTCTCTGTTACAACTATTGATAGTTTCTACCATTACTTCACTTCTACTTGTAGGGCCCGAACTGTAATGAAACAGAAAACATAATTAGACCTGGTTCACAGCAGCATATTGTGAAAAATAAGTCATTGTTCTTCTAGGTATGGCTTACCAGATCTTCAGAACCAAATAGAAGCTATTTAAAAGGACTTTTTTTTTTTCTTTAGCAAATGGTTCTTTGTGTTGATTTAGGGTAGCCTTGCAAATGTGTATGAAAAACTGATTACTAATGTATTGGTTAGTGGAAATTAAACAGCCTTTTCTGTTAACTTAAGGAGAATTTAGAAATAAAATTAAAAAAAATCTAGGACTTACCAACCATTTCTTATTGCCAAATTCAAGACAGGAAGACACCTCAGGAAATATCTGTTGTGGAATTCTTTGTTTTTTTTTTTTTTTTTTTTGCTAAGAATTGCTCATGTAGAGTTCTTGTTCAACGTAAAAAGTATGTTTCTGAGGGAATAAGATGGAAAAGTCATCCTGATCATTTATACTAATGGATGCGAGCATTAGTGTGAGTAATATATTTGGTTTTGATGTGCATTATGTGATTGTTTGAAGCACAATTAACTTTCTGATGAAATTTTGCTGAGTTAGTAGATCCTACTGATCTACTGGGGAGAAAACTGGGTAAGAGCTAAAATGATAAAAAAAAATCTCTTGTTTAGTGTGTCCTGGTCTTCGTTTCTATAATATAACTATAATAGTTAGATAAATTCATCAATGTTTCGCCTTTAAATTGACGTTACATGCCGTGATTGTTACAAAATCTTTAGGAGGTAGCTTATCAGGAAATAAAGTAGTGACACCTTTTGGCCACCAGGGGGTGAAATTCAGTCAGTCAATTTGTCTCTGTATAGGATCAGAATTTGGTGTCTTTGAAAGGGAAGAAGAGGACAGACATAGTGTATTGAGTTAAAGTTATGGAAAGTTTTGGTTGGCTTATGTTTGTCTTTTTTTTCTCATAATGTTTCTAAATCAGACTGGGATGAATGAGGAAAATGGAAGGGTTGAAATTTTCTGTTGTCTGGGATTTATCTAGTTTTAGTGAACAATTTAGTTAACAAAAGTAAGTGAACAATTTTTAGGTGACCAACCCTTGGATACCTTCAGTGGGAAGTACAAAAATATGTGTAACTAAATTTAATTATGTATTCCTTTTCGTCCCCCAAATATCCAGTTATATATAATGACACTTAATTCCCCACATTAACTTTGGAATCCCAACGTAGATATGGAATGAAATACAGTAGGAGAGTGACCACAGCACCTATCTGAAACCTAGGTATTATTTTACTTTGCTAGTAATATCTGTTTAGCCATCGACAGTAAACCTCAGATCTTGGGTTCCTTATTATAAAACTGAGAACATGGAATTCTGGCCCACACAACCCGTTTTAAGTAATGATTCTAAATTATGTATAAATTCTTTGATGTTTATGTAAATGGCAGCTATTCTTCATATGACATTGTAATTAAGTGATATCTTATAAAAATAACCCATGATTCAGAAACAGAGCAGTAGATATTGTTAATGGCATAAATATTAATTAAAGTATTAAACTACCACAGTGGCAAGAAGGATGACAGTTACTACTCCACAGAGGCATTTTTCTACTCCCATAAATACACATACATTTTCTAAGCATAGACTCAGGATAGCAACAAGTCAGTCAAAAGTGGCCAGGGCTAGGGTCAGGACAGCTAATTGGGGCTGTATTGCTAGTGGATCTTTGAGAGAAATAATTTGGGGGCATATGAGTTAGAAAGAGTGGGTTCTGTCATCTGTAGCAAAAAGCTGGAGTCAGAGTCCATCCATTTCTTACAGCCATATGAGTGGGAATAACTTTGATAGTGTCCAGCTGTATGTGTCTGAGTTTCTGAGAACACAGGATCACAAAGAGACATGCAGGAACAAGTTCCTAGAATGTGGTAGAGCAAAATGAATAGATAATCATGCTTATGAAAACAGGCAATTATTAGGATTATGGTTTGATATAAACACAAGAGAGTAGAAGTCAACTGGGCAGATTAGAAATAGCATATTCAGATTATATGCAAAACACAAAAAATTTTATTTGTGCCCATATTCGGCATTCAAAGTTGGTAGGCTAGGTCTGTTTGGTATATCCAAGGCTACACTGTGAACTCTTCGTGGTTTGTATAGTTCTAAAAGCTACATATTCCACTGGATATACATATTCACAGATCTTTTCACTCTTATGGCAGTGTTCATCTCTCAGGACTGGCAAGTAAAACAAATTGGCACGCAAGCTAGCTGTTCAAGTGCTTCTAGGAATGGAGCCCAGTTCTCTTCCCTTTGGACTTTAGCTGTTGGAATGCATTGGGTTAGCAGCTAGAAAGAATGAAACTAACATTTCAGCTTAGTTCATGACAACAGTGAAGCAGAGGTATTAGAATTCCTATTCTATAGGTTTACACTGCTAGTAACTTAACGTGATTGTGTGTCTTAATATTACTCGGCTTCTGACCGCTGAAATATGGCTTGGATCGATGGTGGTTTGGAGAAAGTAGAAAGAGAGCTATCCATCATTCTAGGGCTCCATAGAAGCTGCCTGATAATGCTGCTTTCACCAAGCAGCCATCTGTCCATCCATCCATCAGTAGGATGAAATGAGATTTAGTGGAATAGGCAGCCGTAACTCTGAGACACGTTTTAACCAATGATTGCAGCTCTGGCCCGAGTCTTACCACAAAGCACAGCACTGGGGTTTGGTGGGATGTGGAAGCAAATGCAGTACCATTCCGGTCACTGCCAGCTTAGAGAGTGTGTGTATTCAGTATGAGGCTGGAGCACAGCCGAGCTTTGACTTAACTTGGGGTGACAAGCAAATAGAAATTATCTTTCAATTCCATACTGTTTTATGAGTTCAACAGACACTGTTTCTGTTTGATTTGGAGAAGAAATCAAATTAGGACTTCTTAAAAATTTTTTTTTACTAGAATCATACCACACAGTTTAGCCTTGAAAACCAATAATTTATTTTGGCAGGGTGTTTTTTAAGTACTCAGGAATCAGGAAGAGACCACCGTTTTCTTAGTAAGAAGCACTGAGTACTTCTGGCATTTCACAGTTCTTTATGGTAATGAGCGATGAGGTTAATTAATTTAAAGGATAATCTAATTATTGTATTTACGTAAATTTTCTACTCTCTTACTGTTTTCAGTTTGTTGTTAGGGCCCCACTCGGTGGTGTTCAAAGGACACTCCTGTCAGTGCAAAGCATGCCTTCAGCCTCTGACCTTTTTTCTCTAAATCTTTATTTTTTGGGGTGATACCTGGTGACTCTTGGGTTAAAGAATAATCCTTATCAGGTTAAGAGCACAGGAAGGCTCTGCTCAGAAATTATTGCCGGCAAGCTCTGGGGGCCATATGGGATGCCAGGGATTGAATTCATGCCAACCATGTACAAGGCAAATGCTCTACTCACTGTGCTACCTTTCCAGCCCCTAAGTCTTCACTTTTTACTTACCTACATTGTTGAGTAGTAGAAATTAATTTTCTTTTCTCTATGCTTTATCAGTAGTGTCATATGAAACTAAAGAAAATGTTAATGGAAAAATGGATGAGATAAGCAGCAAGAGAATGGGGAAGTAGTGACTGAATGGTGATTAAGGTGCTTGCCTTGTATGTGACTGATTTACGTTCAATCCTTGTCCCTGCATGACTGATCCCTGTGTACCTCCAGGATTGACTTATCCTATCTCCAGCACTCTCTCCACTCAAAAAAGGAACCCAGAAGTTTAGAACCCAGATAGTCAGGTTGTAGGTATTGAATGTTAACTCTTACCTTTCTGGTTCCATTGCTTTTGCAGGACACCTCATCTTCTCAGGCCCTTGTTTACTCAGTAGCCCTCTGCTCACAGTGCCTATCCTGTACCTTTCCAAGCCACAGCCAGCTTCCTTGACATTTTTTTGCAGTGGTCACTTTAGACTTTCTCTCCTGCTCTTTGTTCTGAAGCCTTGCTTTTCATTTTAGAGCGGGGGAGGGGGTCTGAGAGCCTAATGTACCGGAGATGCTTCGGAAATGAGGGCCTTGGATGAATTCCTGGGCCTATTGATCCACCAGCAGTTTATGCATCCTGACATTCATAATCTCAGTAGACTGCTGATGTTCCTGATTAATGGGCCCAGGGGCTGTCCATCCGTCACTTCACATTAATTACTGAAGAGGTGTTTTTCCAGTGATTTACCTGACAGTGGGCTGTGATAAATACCCCTAAGCAGAGTGGGCAGTGATTAATCACAGGGCCACACCCTTCCCCCCACGTTGCTTCCCCCCTAACCACAGGCCAGCATTGGGACCTGACCATAGAGTGCCCCCTCCCCATAAGCTATCTATCTCCATAATTGCTTGTGGGTGCATATTTATTGGAGCATGGGACCTGGCAGATAGTATTCTAGAATTTGTGCCAAAGATGATGAAAAATAAATCTCCCCAGAAGGAAGAATAGCTTGTATGTTTTTACATGGGGCAGAGGAGTCTATGTAAGCTGTCTTGATGTTGCTTTTACGAAATCTTAAGGAAGCATTTCCTACATGCTCCTCCTGTACTCAACACTGATGGTTGCTCTGCCAGCTTTAAGAAGAGCAGAAAGCATAGTTTTTATTTTATGATGGTTGTAGTCTTTTCAAGGAGAAGCTGTGAACAAATACGAGAAATTTTAGAACATTTTAAGGCACTACTCTAATCTTGGGAGGATGGCAGTAGAACTCCAGGGCTCCATTTCTTTGTGGTCTTGGAAAATGAGATTAAGTTGAGTATTTAGATATCTGTAGTTTTTGTGTGCTAGGCATTTTGTTCAATTTTGGAAATACAAATATGAATGTACTATAGTGGCAGATTTCAGGGAGCAAGGTCTAGTGCTCATGGCTTTCTGTTAGCCAAGATATAATAAGACAAGATATTCCAGGGAATTGTTTCAGTTTTAATATGAACTTGAATTTAAAATAATGCAAAAATTTAAATTAGATTCCATGTTCTCCCCCCCCCCCCCCGTATTATTGTTACCTTTTGTGTTCCTGGGGATACAAGAAGCATGAGAGAAATAGTATCTACCTTCAAACTATATTATGAAGTATGAGATGACATTTGTAAATGAAACATTTAAGCAAGAATAAGCTAGTGTATAATGACAAATGAATGCCTTAGATAATGAATGCACATGAATTCGCAGACAAGAGTGATCAATATGTCTTCAAATAGTTAAAGAGAAAAAGGCTGGATTTGAGATAAGCTTTTTGAATGAATAGACTAGGGTTGTTTATATGGAGATGGCTGATTTCAAGGAAGTCATTTCAGAAGTTGGAAGGAAGAATCCTTGTGGCAGTCTGGTACAGAGAGAGGATTTGTGTCTGAGAATGGTAGAAATATGATTGAAACAGCAGATTGACACTAAGTTCTGCCAAATTTTGAATGCCTGATAAAACTTAGTTTATGTTGTGTACATTCTAGTGAGTCATGAAGGTTTTTGTGTAGAGAATCATGAAAAAAGATAAATTTCAGAAAAATTTGTATACATTGGCTTACTGAATGTCATTTAAATATGTCAGAATATTTTAGGGTAGTTTTATTGTTCTCAAAAGTTGTCCATTGTAATGCTATCTTGATTAAAAATAATTTAATGTAATCTCCCTGAGTATAATGCAAAAAATTGGTGTGGTTTGGTAATATATGGAGTAGATAATAGAGTCAACTGTCAAAGAAAAATAAGTTTTATAATCTTTGCTCATGTGAAGTTGAATAAGTCAATGAAAGTTTTAAGTAATGACTGCGGAATTAAATTAGGAAAGACTATATAGCCTCAAGTTTTAAGAGACAAATTGAACTTTAGTCTTCCTAATATAACTTCATTAAGGCTGCACTAATTACTCATTGGCTTCTAGAAAGGCACATTTTAAACCCAAGTAACAAATTAATGAGTAAGTATGTTGTACCTATATTTTGGTGTTCATTTATGGGGAATGCATTTTTTATTCAAAAATTAAGTTGTAATTTATATAGAGTGAATTCACTTGTCATAGAGTACATTCTTCAAATTTTTACATGCATACAATTTTTATAACTCACAGTTAATTTACAGAACAATTATATCAACCCATAAAAGTTCTCAAATGCCTTTCTAGTCACCCCTTATGTGACTGGTAGATTTTCTGTATCTAATCTTAGTATACGTGCTGCCGAAGCAAGCACGATTTTCTGTATCTAAAGATTTACCTTTCCATATCTTATAAGTGGAATTGTATCTCCCAGTGGTCAATGGTATTGAGGATTTGTGAGTGTGTGTGCTTTATATGCCATCTTTACATCTCCTTTGCTTAAGTATTATTGTTTCTGTATCTTGAGTTTGATGAGTTTATTATTTATTCTGGATAAAAGTTCTTTATCAAAATATGTAATTTGCAGTGGTCTTCTCTCAGTCTGTGACTTGTCTTTAAATTCGCTTTAGTAGTGTCCTTGAACAGAGAAGTTCTTAATTTTGTTCTAGTCCAGTTTGCTGAGTCAAAATTTTTATTTTATGGATCATATTTGTGTTATATCTGAGAAATCTTTACTGAAATCAGAGTCAGAGAGCTTTTTATCTATACTTTCTTTTAGTGGTATTACACTTTGTAGGGTTTATATTTAGATCTGTTTTATATTTATGGGATGAGATATGAATAGAAGTTAGCTTTCTATTGTCATATATGGATTTTTAATTGTTTCAGCAACCTATCTTTCATTTATTGAAAGACTGTATTAAATCACCTCTGTACCTTTGTTGAAAATCAGTATGTATGTATCGGTCTGTTTCTGGCCTCTTATTCCATTGATCTGATATTTGTCCCTCCTTTAATTCCATACTGGTTGGATTATTGTTTTCTTTAACAGTTTTTGAAATAAGTAGTATGAGTTCTTTAATTTTATTCTTCCTTTGAAAAATTTTTCTACTCATTTTCTTTTTTCTTTTTTTTTCTTTTTTTATTTTTTTTATTATTATTTTTATTTTAATTATGACAACAAAGATGCAAAGAAAGAGGACAGGGTAAAGTTACAGTGGAAGCCCAATCACCCATAAACAAAATTCACGGTATTCCCATCGATGATATCCCAGCCTTGAACTTTCAGCCAAAGAACATTAAGAAAAACAAAACTAAACCCATGTACAATACTATTACTTTGTCCCTCAAATCCCCAGTTGTAGTACATACTATTTCTTAGCAGCAGACAATATCATCTAAAGACATTAGACTTATGTAACTCCTTAAACATTGAGGGCAAAGTACATTTCTCTAGTTCCATGCACATGCTTACTAGTTTAAGTTAACCTCAAAAGTTTTAGTGGGTTATTTTTCTTAAGGATTAGCGTCAAGGGAACTTAGTAAAAAACGGTATTAAAGTGGCATTTGTTTGCATAGGCCCACCAAAACATAAGGGACATGGAAAGACAAATTATGGTCTAAATACAAGGAGACCCTACCCCTGAAGTTTCCAGGCACAGGACTGACTCTAGGCTCCAGGCAAACTAGTTTGTCCAATTCAAGTCATCGTCTGTAGTGGCAATACACCTCCATTCCTCACATAGTCTCTGTTGTTGGTATCATGCTTCTGTATTAAAGATCCTGGAGTCTGCATATCCCATATTGCAGTCAGGATGGTGCAGAGCATGCTCTCGTTTCACCTCACACTTAAGTGGCACTAGAGAGAACCATGTCCTGTAGAGCAGGTCACTGATGTTGTCAAGTCTTCTCAGTGTAAACGGAAGTCTCTTTTTAGGGGGTCGATGTCAGACCCTTGGTAGTGTCTTTCCTGGTAGAGGACTGCTTCCAGCTGTTGCTATAAAAGACCTTGGCTGTTTCGGAGATAGCTTGCCTGGTTCCGGCGTGAATGGAGGATGCCCATTCTTCTGAGGCCTGTGCCAGGTCATTATATCAATGTTCAGGGTGTAAGGTACATTGTACTGAGATTTATTAGATAAGAACTTATCTATATGTATGGTGTTTTCCCATTTTAATGTGTCTATGCAAACAAGGATCAATGCCATGAAGCGTTATTGGTGCATCTGGAGGCAATAGGAACAAGACCAGCAATTTCCATGACGTAGTTCAATCATAGGCATCAAACTGAGGGACAGTTCCAACAACAATCCTTACTATACAGCTTACAAAGAAAAGACAAGATGAAAAGTGGATAGAAACATCATGGTAGAAAAATATATAGAAAGTTACATCAGTTAAAGAAAATACCCATAAAATATTCAAAAGATATGTGTTAAATATGTGTTCAATTAATGTCATTCTAAATAGTTCTGGGATTTGTTAGAACTACTGTATGTCTTAGGTCAAAGATTAAAACTATCTGTTACTAAAGTTAAGAAGGGTAAATCTAGGGTACTGATGGTGGGAGGAGCGGTTTGCAAAATGTAGACTGGTAAGAAATTTCCAGTGACAGCCTGAGTATAGCTGAGCAGCTATCTGCCACCCACCAGATCAAATTCCACCCCCAAAGCCCAACCCTAGGCCAGTGGGGGAGAGGGGTGTCGGGTGACCCAGGTCCGGGCCCCCCCCTGACCCTAGGCCGGACCAAAAGGCCGCTGGCACATGGGGAGGCCTGCCAGCTGCCCGTCCGTGCCGGCTCAAAATCCTGCTCCAGGAAGGGAGAGGGACCCTCCCAAGCCTGAAGGACAGGGATTTGACCCCACCCTAGGCCAGTGTCCGGGCCTGGCCTGGGAGTGGGGAAAACCCAGGGTGCCCCGTCAAGTCCTTCCAGGAACCCACCTGGAGATCCGGAGGAATGGGGGAGAGGGGGGTCGGGTGTATTTTTTCTTTTTATACATTCTGGAATCATTGTTAATTTCTACAAAAAGACTGAGTTTTTGAAGGAATTTTAAGATCTTTGGAATAGGGCCCGGAGAGATAGCACAGCGGTGTTTGCCTTGCAAGCAGCTGATCCAGGATCAAAGGTGGTTGGTTTGAATCCCGGTGTCCCATATGGTCCCCCGTGCCTGCCAGGAGGTATTTCTGAGCAGACAGCCAGGAGTAACCCCTGAGCACCGCCGCGTGCGGCCCAAAAACCAAAAAAAAAAAAAAAAAGATCTTTGGAATAATTGACATTATAATATTGTCTTCCCATTCATGTGTTTTATTTAGATCTTCAATTTTGTTCATTGATATTCTATAGGACTAATTTTATTTTGTTAGCTATTTTTCTTTCTGAAATACTGTTTTATTTTAGTATCAATTAGAGCCATTATTTTAGATTTTTAGGGGACACATTGAGTCTTTGAACATCAAGGTGTAATTTGATCTATAGATCTATAGATTTCATATATTTTGTATCATGTTTTTGGTCTTTTTGTAAGTCTTTTTTTTTTTTATCAAGGTGAGTCATTCCTTTCTATTTTTGGCTTACTGGGAGTTAATTACAGATGCATGTTGAATTCTGTCAGTATTGTGTGTGTATATGTTTGCACGCACAACTATTGAGATAATGATGTAGTTTTTCTTCAGTCTTTTGTTGTGGCAAGTTACATTATGTTTGGGGGAAAAAGATTGTTTTCCTTCTGTTTTGAAGGTTATTACTAGATACAGAATTTGGAGTTTTTCCTTCCAGAATTTTAATAGCTGACTTCCCTAGAAAGTTCTTGTTTTTATATATCTTTAAAAAACAAAACAAAACAACAAAACCCACAAAACCAATATAACAGCAACAGCACTGGGACCAGAGAGATAGTACAGTGGATAGGGTGCCTATCTTACATGCTGTCAACTGGGTTCATTTCCCAGCATCCCAGATGGTCCCCTTCCAAGAATAATTCCTGAATGCAGAGCATGGAGAAACCCCTGAAAATTGTTGGCTCCCTCCCCAAACTTAGTTGCTTTTAAGGTTTTCTCCTATTTTTTTCTTTGCAGTTTTAATAAGATTTATGTGGGGTTCTGTTTGTTTGTTACTGGTTGGTATTCTACAAGTTTTTTTTATATCTGGTGTTTGATTAGTTTAATAATTTTGGAAAATTCTGAGCCATTATCTCTTTAGATACTGTTCATGTCTCATCTTTTATGTCTCATCATCCCTGGTTCCCATGTAGAAGTAAGTTATTTAATGTTGTTCTATTTGGATTTCTTTTTTGTGTGTGTTCACACTCATTTCTCTCTGTTTTAATATGCAATTTTTATTGACCTGTCTTAACTGATTCTTTCCATGACCATATTGAGTCCACTGGTAAAGTCATTGAAGAAAATGAAGTCTAAGACTTATTAAAAAAGAAAAGAAAAGTAATATAAAATGTATACAGTATACAGAACATATATACATAAAATATACAATGTGGAGAATTTCAAGAATCTGAAAATAAGTTTGACATGAATGTATAGCATATATAAAAACAGTGATAAAAGAAGAGAATAATTGATTACAACTACATTGCACAGTTTTATAAGCCATGTTTAAATAGTTCTGAACATAAGAATGATGGGGAGTCATTGAAAGGTTGTAAGAGGTGGATTACGGAACAGGTAATTTCTTAAATTCTGGATGCCTGGTGAAGAATCAATGAGAACCAAATCTCTATTTGATAGGTTTGATGAGTCTTTGTCATAATTACACATTTAGCTATATGGCTTTACTTGGAATAACATTAGAGTTAGAAAAAACTGGGCAGATTATAAAGATATTCAGATATGAAGATTAGTAGAAATGGATGTGGAATATGAAAGAGGAAAGAAGTGGATTAAGTGATTGAACATTATTGAGTTATTTTGTAAAAAATAAAGGAGGGGGCCGGAGCGGTGGTGCAGAGTGGTAAGGCATCTGCCTTTCTGGTGCTAGCCTAAGACATTCCTCGATTCGATAACCCGGTGTCCCATATGGTCCCCTAAGCCAGGAGCGATTTATGAGCACATACCCAGGAGTAACCCCTGAGCATCACCGTGTGTGACTCAAAAAAACCAAAATGAAACAAAAAAAGAAGTAAGCAAAAATAAAGGAGGGAAAAAGAAGACAGTATCTAAATAAAAGTCATGGTGATTAAAGTTTTTTCATCATCATTTTTTTAGTATAAGCATATTAAAAGCCCTACAGACTGGTGGTTTTCTTGCTCTTTTGAAAAGATAAATAGCAAAATTGATTTTCTCAAAAGAGCTGTTCTTATCCAGAGGGAATCTTACTGTACTTGATTTTATTATTTTCTTGTGTCTTCCAGCTGTTTTCACTCAGCATTTAGTGGAGTAGATAATATAGAAACCTTGAGGACTTACATTAAAGAATTGAAGTCTTCTAAGACTCCAAAATCACCTAAAATAGTGACTATCACTCATAATAGCTCATTTTAATAATTTTTTTTTTTTTTTTTTGGTTTTTGGGCCACACCCTGTGACGCTCAGGGGTTACTCCTGGCTATGCGCTCAGAAGTTGCTCCTGGCTTCTTGGGGGACCATATGGGACGCCGGGGGATCGAACCGCGGTCCGTCCTAGGCTAGCGCAGGCAAGGCAGGCACCTTACCTCCAGCGCCACTGCCTGGCCCCTCATTTTAATAATTTTTAAAAACTTTTACAATATATATGGTGGATGCCAGCAATGTTTTCCTGGTATTGGTAAAAGCAGTCTTATTTTTCAGAAAAGTTAATAATGATCAAAAGCTTTATATTATTCAGTATTTCAGTAGTTAAGGTGGAATATATGTGTATCTTCAGGAAAAGATAGTTTTTCTTTCTTTAAAAAATTCATAATTGTTCTGTGGAATACAGAATTTGTAAGCACTTTAGTAGTTAAATTCAATAGCAGTTTGAATCGTCAAAGCTGGGTTTCCATCTTGGCTCTTGTACTTGGTTAGAGGTGTGACGAGAGTGTTTTCTGTTATCTTAGCTATAGATGATATGCTACTAATTGCATAAAACTCAAGGAGTTGTGCTAGTTAAAGAATACTATATATCAGTCTTTAGCATAGTCACCCATAGCTTTCTTTAGTATAGTACAAAGTGAAATTATGTCACCAAGTCTAGGTTTTTTTTTTTTTTTTTTTTTTTTTTTTTTTTGTGGTTTTTGGGTCACACCCGGCAGTGCTCAGGGGTTATTCCTGGCTCCAGGCTCAGAAATTGCTCCTGGCAGGCACGGGAGGACCATATATGGGACGCCGGGATTCGAACCGATGACCTCCTGCATGAGAGGCAAACGCCTTACCTCCATGCTATCTCTCCGGCCCCCAAGTCTAGGTTTTAAAATGTGACATGCTATAAAGTTTTTATAATCTCAAACATGCATAGTCTTAGTGCTTTTCAGTATTCTAAAAATTCAGTTCTGCTATTATATTAATTTTGTGAAAATAGGTAATACTTAGAGCATTAGGGTTTTTTAATGGAACTTTAAATTATTATGATATTAGGGAATTTTAGGATTTTATTTTATATCCAATGTCTAGCTAATTCTGACCATTTCACCACCAAAAGTTCTGCAGCCATTCCTCTACCCTTTGTCCCTCCTTTTTACCTCTGATAAGCAGCTACAGGGTCTTTTTTTTTTTTTTTAATTATGACAACAAAGATGCAAAGAAAGAGGACAGGGTAAAGTTACAGTGGAAGCCCAATCACCCATAAACAGAATTCTCGGTAGTCCCATCGATGATATCCCAGCCTTGAACTTTCAGCCAAAGAACATTAAGAAAAACAAAACTGAACCCATGTACAATATAATTACTTTGTCCCTCAAATCCCCAGTTGTAGTACATACTATTTCTTAGCAGCACACAATATAATCTAAAGACATTAGACTTATGTAACTCCTTAAACATTGAGGGCAAAGTACATTTCTCTAGTTCCATGCACATGCTTACTAGTTTAAGTTAGCCTCAAAAGTTTTAGTGGGTTGTTTTTCTTAAGGATTGGAGTCAAGGGAACATAGTAAAAAACGGTATTAAAGTGGCATTTGTTTGCATAGGCCCACCAAACATAAGGGATATGGAAAGGCAAATTATGGTCTAAATACAAGGAGACCCTACCCCTGAAGTTTCCTGGCACAGGACTGACTCTAGGCTCCAGGCACACTAGTTTGTCCAATTCAAGTCATCCTCTGTAGTGGCAATACACCTCCATTCCTCACTTAGTCTCTGTTGTTGTTGGTATCATGCTTCTGTATTAAAGATCCTGGAGTCTGCATATCCCATATTGTAGTCAGGATGGTGCGGAGCATCCTCTCATTTCACCTCACACTTATGGGGCAATAGAGAGAACCATGTCCTGTAGAGCAGGTCATTGTTGTTGTCAAGTCTTCTCAGTGTAAACGGAAGTCTCTTTTTAGGAGGTCGATGTCAGACCCTTGGTAGAGTCTTTCCTGGTAGAGGACTGCTTCCAGCTGTTGCTATAAAAGACCTTGGATGTTTCGTAGATAGCTTGCCTGGTTCCGGCGTGAATGGAGGATGCCCATTCTTCTGAGGCCTGTGCCAGGTCATTATATCAATGTTCAGGGTGTAAGGTACATTGTACTGAGATTTATTAGATAAGAACTTATCTGTATGTATGGTGTTTTCCCATTTTAGTGTGTCTATGCAAACAAGGATCAATGCCATGAAGCGTTATTGGTGCATCTGGAGGCAATGGGAACAAGACCAGCAATTTCCATGACATAGTTCAATCATAGGCATCAAACTGAGGGACAGTTCCACCAACAATCCTTACTGAACAGATTACAAAGAAAAGACAAGATGAAAAGTGGATAGAAACATCATAGTAGAAGAATATATAGAGAGTTACATCAGTTAAAGAAAATACCCATAAAATATTCAAAAGATATATGTGTTCAATATGTGTTCAATTTCTGTCCTTCTAAGTAGTTCTGGGATTTGTTAGATCTACTGTATGTCTTTGGTCAGAGAATAGAACTGTGTGTTACTGAAGTTAAGAAGAGTAAATCTGGGGTACTAATGGTTGGGAGGAGCATATGTTCGCGCGGGGGCTAGCGCCCCCGCGCGGTTTGCAAAATGTAGACTGGTATGAAATTGCCAGCACAGAGTCTTAAGATTGATTTTTTTTTCTTTTTTTTTGGTTTTTGGGCCACATCCGGTAATGCTCAGGGGTTACTCCTGGCTAAGCGCTCAGAAATTGTCCCGGCTTTGGGGGACCATATGGGACTCCAGGGGATCGAACCTCGGTCCTTCCTTGGCTAGCGCTTGCAAGGAAGACACCTTACCTCTAGCGCCACCTCACTGGCCCAAGATTGATTTTTATTTCATTTATTCATATTCCACTTGCTTATTTGTGGTAATTGTCTTTCCCTTCCTTACGTAATTAACTTGAGCAATCACCTTAAGATCCATCCATTTTTGTTCCCCAAGCACACAATTCTATCTCTTTAAATTATACTTCGATTTTCCCCTCCTTTTTCTTTGTTGTTATAATGTTTGTTGCTTGCACATGCTTCATTGTGGAGCATTTGGGATTATAAATTTGTGATGCTGGGGATAATAATAGTACCATAGATCATATTTGTGCTGTTGTGTTGTATCAAAATCAGAACTTCATAGATGCAAGTCAGGAACTGTGCCTCTCAACCAATTTGTGGTAGGTAGGTAGTGTTGATTTTTTTTTTATTAGTGTTCATTGATACATTCATTTATTTATTCATTCTTCCATTTATTTCTTTTTCCCCACCATCCCTTGGTGTTGGGGTTTAAACATAGCACTTCACATATCATAGTCCATTTATTAAGCAGAAACCATAGAATATCTATTATGCTAATGCATCCTGATGGGAATTCAGAGTTGAAATTAAGCTATATTTATAAGTATTTTGGTTTCTAAATTAAAAAAAATTAAATTTATTTTTATTGTGCTAACATTGGTTTATGAGTGCAAACAGTTACAGAGATTCATTTTTTTTCTTTAATAGCAGCAAGACATTGTGGTTTTTATGAATGAACCAGATACAGCAGACAGACCTTTAATATGACACTGGTTTAATGTAGGTGTCACTATTTGTTTTTAAGATCTCTTCTGTAAGTAAGCATTTAGTTAAGAGTCTTTTCTAGTGGGAAATGACTAATGGATTGATTTAATTAACACACAACAAAGAATTCTTATCTTTTCTGAAGAATATGCATATTCACCTAGTCTCGGTCTCAATTTAAGGAGAAACATCTAAGTTGTTAAGGAGAAACATCTAAGTTGATAATGTTTTATATGTAAGGAACATTGATTTAACCAATATTTATTGAATGGCATCCATGTGCCAGGAATGGTTCTGGACATTAAGGATATAACAACATAAGACATTTCTGGCTTTTCAAGATTATAATTGACAGATAATAGTTTAGAATGGTGGTGGGAACAGGAAATGCCTATTACACATTCAAGGAATATTTATTGTAAGCTACAGTGTGGAACAGGCATTCAAAGATCACTTAGGACTGAACAGTTAGTTCTAAAACATCTTTGCAAGTAGATCTCCTAATCATTGAAAAATCTTAGGTTTGAAGTCACTGCAGTGCAACAATGTGATCTTAGACAAGTACAGACCCTGAAAGTTTCCTAATCAGCTTTCTTGACTCATTGGTTTCCTTCCTTGTTTACATTCTTGTTTTTATGAGGTCTTTAAAGAAGTGCTTCTGAAATCCTGAATGGGGGAGGTGAGTCTTCCAGCTTTCTAGATACTTAATTCTATTAACTTTTTAAAACAAAATCCTAAATTAAAGTTTTATTGAATAAAGAACATTCTCCAGAACTTAAGGTCTGGTGGAATGGACCAACATCATATGTAGTGAAGCTGAGCTTGACAGTAGGTAAATATGGAAGGTCAAATTGGTATTTTTCAGGGCATAAAACTGTTTGTGTAGCTAACATACAAGAGGAAAAGTATGACATGCATTTTCATTAGTCATTTATGATACGTTTATGAAGGCATTTGAAGAAACTGGTAGATTTTTTTTAATATTTTGAATAAATTTGTTAAAAGTATACTACTGCAGCCTATTTTGCCTTCCAAATATTTGTGCAAACATCAGATTTTTTTGGTTACTTCAAGACTGTTACACTCTGAATAAAATACAAATTCTGAATTAATGTGTATTAAGTAGGACAAAATAAAAAATACCATCTGCTGCAAAAATTCATTTAAGTACATGTAACATTTTATTCTAAGCATTTCTTCTCAGTCTCAGATTAATTACAAAAGACTGCAGTACTCATTGTCATTTAAACATCAGTGATTACATTTTAGAAAGGAAATCACCTATTTCACCAGTAGCATTACTATATTGAAAAAAGATAAAAAGAACAAAATCTATCCACAATAGGTTCTATGGTAGAAAACAATTTAGGGTAAGGGTGGGCAGAACACTACGAAGTCCATGAGAAAAGCTCTTTATTTTCAAATCTGTGTTCGTATCAGCATGTGACATAAAATATACTCTTTGCACACATATGCATATAAGCAATTATTAAATATTGAGTATGGCTTGCTTTTTCTGTCAACCTTGAAAGTGTTTATGACTTCTGAACCTCTTTAAAAATGTTTACAGATACCACTAAATATAAATAAAGAGTAGCTGAAGAATGATGACAAAGTAATGGTAATAATAAGATGCAACTGTGTGTAAAGAGAATGTACAACTATGGAAAGTCTTTCTGTGGGCCTTGCCTGAACCTTTTGTTGTTACTAGATTCATACATAAAAGCATAAGCTCATTGACACCTGGAGCATGAGGGTGGTCCCCCAAGCCAGGAACGATTTCCGAGTGCATAACAAGGAGTAAACCCTGAGCGTCATCCAAAAACCAAACCAAAACAAAACAATTTTTTAAAGATGTTCAGAAAGTATGCTTTCTTGGCCAAAGTTGCTTCTGTCTCTTCACTGAAGAAAGGGTTTAGCCACAACTCTCAATCAGTCACATGCATAGAACTATTTTTATGGGTAGAGATGGATTGGGGAGAGAAAAGTTTCCTACCTCTATTATGTATCATCACCTAGTAGTGCAACTTTACTCAGGATTTTTGAAGTAGCTATATTATAACCTTTCCCTCCACCCACCTATCCCAGATATCCCTTAGTGAACCCAGGAATTCTAATGACTTTGTGCTTTCTTTTCTTTGGAAATGTGGGGATCCCCAGCAGTAACATCAACTATGATTCTATGTTGGCTAATAGTTCAATGCAAGTACCTGAGCATGTGGTGCTGTTCAGGGCTACTTTAGGGCAACACCATATGGTGTTTGACTTTGTGTTTTCTAAGCTTCATAAAGAAGGCTGTCGAATACCATATTCACTTGGGAAAGAATAAGTACCTAAGTTACACTTTACATAGTACCATTTTTTTTAATTTAAGTATTTTAAGGGTTTAAGCTTTTGGGCCACACCCAGCGGTGCTCAGGGGTTACCCCTGGCTCTGTGGTCAGAAATTACTTCTGGCAGGCTCGAGGGACCATATGGGTTTAAGGGATCGAACCTGGATCTGTCCTGGGTCGGCTGTGTGCAAGGCAAATGTCCTACTGCTGTGCTACTGTTCCGGCCCCTATTTAAATTTCTTTTAAATTATTTAAACACCGTGGTTACAAGGTTGTTTATAATACCATTTTTCCCCCCACAATTGTGAAGTTGTTCATGATTGAGTTTCAGTCATATGATGTATAACATCCTTCATCAGTGCACATTTCCTGCTACCAATGCCCCTAATTTCCTTTCACCCTCTCCCTTGCCTGCCTTTAGGGCAAATGCTCACCCCCACTTACTCACTTTTTATTTCCTTTTATACTCTGTCTTTTCAATATAGTTGCTGAAGGGGCATCTTGCTTATTTTATTTTTCAGCACTTACTTCTTATCCAGAATGATCATATCCAACTTTCATTATTATAATGGTACCCTATCTGCCCTCACTGCACTCCCTCACTCTTTTTGGCAGCTTCCTACCATAAACTGGTCCTTCTGGCCCTTGTCTCTTTTGTCTCTGGATAATATTACCATACTGTCATTTATTATTTTTTATATCCCACGAATAAATGTGATCATTCTATGTCTCTCTCTCTCCCTCTGACTCATTTGCTCAACATAACACTCTCCAAGTCTACCCATGAATAAGCTTCATGACTTCATTTACCTGAGTTGCATAGTATACCATTATGTAGATGTACTACAGTTTCTTTAGCCAGTCATCTGTTCTTGGGCACTTAGGTTGTTTCCAGATTCTGGCCATTATGAATAGTGCTACAAGGAACATTAGAAATGTGGAAGGCATTTCTGCTTTGTGTTTTGGGCTCCTAAATTAAATTTCTAGGAGTGGCATTGTTGGGTCTGATCGAATCTTAATTTATAATTTTTTGAGGAATATCCATATTGTTTTCCCAAAGGACTGGACCAGTTCGACATTCCCACCATCAGTCATTGAGAGTCCCTATCTCGCCTCCTCCTCATCAGCACCGGTTGTTCTTGTTCTTTGTGATGTGTGCCAGTTTCTGTGGTGTGAGATTATATCTCGTTTTGATTTATGTTTTCCTGATTATTCATTATATGGAGTACATTTTACATGTGTCTTTTGGTCATCTTTATTATTTTTTTTTAAGAAAATGTTTATTTCTTCTCCCATTTTTGGATGGGTTTGATGGTTTTTCTTATTGACCCCTACCAGTGCCTTGTATATCATAGATATTAATCCTTTATCAGATGAGTATTTGGTAAATAGTTTCTTCAGTCTGTGGGGAATCTTTGTATCCTAATCATCATTTGCTTTGAGGTACAGAAGCTTCTTTAGTTTTATATAGTCCAATTTTTTTTTTTTATCTTTGTTTCCACTTGCATGACCAGTGGTATTTCATCATTGAAAATGCTTTTAGCTTTAGTGTTATGGAATGTTCTGCCTATGTTTTCCTCTAAGTACCTTATGGATCAGTTCTGATATCAAGGTCTTTAATTCATTGATTTGACTTCTGTGCATGGCGTTAAAGAGAGATCTGAGTTCACTTTTTTTGCATGTAGTTGACCAATTTTCCCAACACCATTCGTTGAAGAGGCTTTCCTTGCTCCACTTGCCCCTTTATTAAAGATTAATTGCTCATATACCTGAGGGTCACTTTCAGAATATGCAACTTTATTCCATTCATCTTAGGGTCTGTATTTCAGTACCTTGCTGTCTTAATGACAGCTGCTTTATATTACAGTATGAAGTTGGGGAAAGTGATGCCTTCACTCTTCTTTTTCCTAAGGATTGCTTTTAGCTATTCAGGGGGGGGGTTTACTGTTCATCTGAATTTCAGGAGTGTTTGATTTAGTTCTTTGAAAAATGTCATGGGTATCCTGATAGGGATTGATTAAGTCTGTATGATGCTTGGGAAGTATTGCTGTTTTAATTATGTTAAACCTCCCAATCCATGAGCAGGGGATATGTTTTCATTTTCTTTGTGTCTTTTATTTCTTGAAGCAGTCTTCTTTTATTTCTTTGAACTTATACAAAGTTTTCTTTGTATAGGTCTTTCACCTCTTTAGTTAAGTTGACTCCAAGATACTTGATTTTCTGAAGCACAATTCTGAATGGGATTGTTTTTTAAATCTCTCTCTCTCTCTTCTCTCACTATTTGTATATTGAAAAGCCATAGATTTTTGCATATTAATTTTGAAACCTACAACTTTACTATACAAACCTATTATTTTTTGAAACATTTTTGGTAGAATCTTTAGGATTTTCTAAATATAGTATTATGTCATTTGCAAACAGTGAAAACTTGACTTTCTCCTTTTTTTATCTGGATGCCCTTGGTATCTTTTTCTTGCCTAATTGCTGTGGCTAGTATTTCCAATATTATATTGACTGGAAGGCAACTTTTTTTTTTTTTTTTTGGTCAGTTGAGTGCAAGCTTGAGCCTGGTAGCTGCTCATAACACTACTGGCTCTTGTGACAGGCTGCTGGCCACTATGGCTAGTGATTATAGTTCATGTCCAGCACCTAGATTTTTAGAATTCAGGCTATCTTCATGGAAATTAAAAAAACAAAAACAAAACAAAAAAACTAAGCCTGCCTGCTTGGTTTTATTCTGACCTATAAGTAACCCAGTTTTGCATAGTTGCTTGTAATTGCAACAGGAAAGATTGTTTTTTTCTTTAGTAACTCAGGAGGAGACAGGGGTAAAAGGGAACCAGTTGGTGAGAAGCCATTGATAATCAATTTGGAGATCTACAGTCTTCAGACTCAGTGGGCCAGTGGTGGTATGATAAAGATCATCCTTTCCCTTTACAGAATCCTTAACACCCTTGAAGAAGACATAAAAGAGTTCAACTATCTCAAAGTGAGAAATACTAGATGTTACTAGCATGAGTATAATGAAAATAGTTTTCTTTGTAGGGCAAGAGAAGAAGCAGCATGCCTGTTACGGGCAGAGGTCTCTTGCTAGTGTCGATGACTCTCAAGCTGAAGTTACATATTAACTAGATTACTAAGACTACCACCTTAAAAACAGACTTGAAGAGGATACTGATGACTGAGATTTGCAGAAGGCCTTCATACTATCTATCTTTCTTATTTTTCAGTACTTGAACTTTTTTTATAATTATCTTTATTTAAACACCGTGATTACAAATATGATTATAATTGTATGATTACAGTCATGTAAAGAACACCCCCCTTCACCAGTGCAACATTCCCACCACCAATTTCCCAGATCTCCCTCCTCCCCCCCCCCAAACCTGTACTCAAGACAGGCTTTTTACTTCCCTCATTCATTCACATTGTTATGATAGTTTTCAGTGTAGTCATCTCTCCAACTGCACTCATCACTCTATGTGATGAGCTTCATACCATGAGCTGCACCTACCAGCTCTCATCTCTCTTGTCTCTGAGATACTTTTAAAAATGTCTTTCATTTTTCTTAAAACCCATAGATGATTGAAACCATTCTGTGTCTTTCTCTCTCCCTCTGACTTACTTCACTCAGCATAATAGATTCCAGGTACATCCATGTATGAGAAAATTTCATGACTTCATCTCTCCTGATGGCTGCATAGTATTCCATTGTGTATATGTACCACAGTTTCTTTAGCCACTCATCTGTTGAAGGGCATCTTGGTTGTTTCCAGAGTCTGGCTATTGTAAATAGCGCTGCAATGAATATAGGTGTAAGGAAGGGATTTTTGTATTATATTTTTGTGTTCCTCAGGTATATTCCTAGGAGTGGTATAGCTGGATCATATGGAAGCTCAATTTCCAGTTTGTGAAGGAATCTCCATATCGCTTTTCATAAAGGTTGTACTAGACGGCATTCCCACCAGCAGTGAAAAAGAGTTCCTTTCTCTTCACATCCTCGCCAGCACTGCTTGTTTTCCTTTTTTGTGATGTGTGCCAATCTCAGTGGCATGAGGTGGTACCTCATAGTAGTTTTCATTTGCATCTCCCTGACGATTAGTGATGTTGAGCATCTTTTCATGTGCCTTTCAAAGGCACTTGCCTTTCTTCTTTTTCAAAGTGTCTGTTCATTTCTTCTCCCCATTTTTTGATGGGGTTAGTTGTTTTTTTCTTGTATAGTTCTGTCAATACCTTGTAAATTTTGGATATTAGTCCTTTAATGAGTATTCGGTGAATAATTTCTCCCACTCAGTGGGTGGCCTTTGTATTTTGGGCACCATCTCCTTTGAGATGCAGAAGCTTCTCAGCTTAATATAATCCCATCTGTTTATCTCTGCTTCCACTTGTTTGGAGAGTGCTGTCTCCTCCTTAAAGATGCCTTTAGTCTCAATGTCCTGGAGTGTTTTACCTACATGTTGTTCTATATACCTTATAGTTTCAGATCTGATATCAAGGTCTTTAATCCATTTGGATTTTACCTTTGTACATGGTGTTAGCTGGGGGTCTGAGTTCGCTTTTTTGCAAGTGGCTAACCAGTTGTGCCAACACCACTTGTTGAATAGGCTTTCCTTGCTCCATTTAGGATTTCTTGCTCCTTTATCAAAAACTAGGTGGTTATATGTCTGAGGAACCTTCTCTGAGTACTCAAGCCTATTCCACTGATCTGAGGGTCTGTCTTTATTCCAATACCATGCTGTTTTTATAATTATTGCTTTGTAATACAGCTTAAAATTGGGGAAAGTAATGCCGCCCATATTCCTTTTCCCAAGGAGTACTTTAGCTATTCAAGGTTGTTTATTGTTCCAAATGAATTTCAGAAGTGTTTGATCCACTTCTTTGAAAAATGTCATGGGTATCTTTAGAGGAATCGTGTTAAATCTGTACAATGCTTTTGGAAGTATTGCCATTTTAATGATGTTGATCCTGCCAATCCATGAGCAGGGTATGTGTTTCCATTTCCGCGTGTCCTCTCTTATTTTTTGGAGCAGTGTTTTATAGTTTTCTTTGTATAGATCCTTCACATCTTTAGTCAGGTTGACTCCAAGATATTTGAGTTTGTGTGGCATTAATATGAATGGGATTGTTCTCTTAATGTCCATTTCTTCCCTGTCATTATTAGTGTATAAAAAGGCCATTGATTTTTGTGTGTTAATTTTGTAGCCTGCCACTTTGCTATATGAATCTATTATTTCTAGAAGCTTTTTGGTAGAGTCTTTAGGGTTTTCTAAGTAGAGTATCATGTCATCTGCAAACAGTGAGAGCTTGATTTCTTCCTTTCCTATCTGGTTTCCCTTGATATCTTTTTCTTGCCTAATCGCTATAGCAAGTACTTCCAGTACTATGTTGAATAGGAGTGGTGAGAGAGGACAGCCTTGTCTTGTATCAGAATTTAGAGGGAAGGCTTTTAGTTTTTCTCCATTGAGGATAATATTTGCTACTGGCTTGTGGTAGATGGCCTTAACTATACTGAGAAAGGTTCCTTTTATTCCTATCTTGCTGAGAGTTTTCATCAAGAATGGGTGTTGAAACTTATCAAATGCTTTTTCTGCGTCTATTCATATGACCATGTGATTTTTATTTTTCTTGTGTTGATGTTGTGTATTATGTTGTTAGATTTACAGATGTTAAACCATCCTTGCATTCCTGGGATGAAACCTACTTGATCAAAGTGAATGATCTTGATGAGGCACTGAATCCTGTTCGCCAGGATTTTGTTGAGGATCTTTGCATCTGTGTTCATCAGGGATATTGGTCTGTAATTTTCTTTTTTGGCAGCATCTCTATCTGGTTTTGGTATTAATGTGATATTGCTTCATAAAAGCTATTTGGAAGTGGTCCTGTTTTTTCGATTTCACAAAAGAACCTGGCCAGGATTGGTAGTCGTTACTCTGGAAAGGTTTGAAAGAATTCATTCGTGAATCCCTCAGGGCCTGGGCTTTTGTTTTTGGGCAAATTTTTGATTACGGTTTTAATTTCCTCAGTAGTGATGGGGGTGTTTAGATATGCTACATCTTCTTTATTCAACCATGGAAGGTTATATGAGTTCAAAAATGTATCCATTTTATCCAGGTTCTCATATTTAATGGTGTAGAGTTTTTCAAAGTATTCTCTGAATACTCTTTGAATCTCTGCAGTATCTGTAGTGATCTCCCCCTTTTCATTTCTAATATGTGTTATCAAGTTTCTTTCTCTTTTGCTTTGTGAGCTTTGCCAATGGTCTATCAATCTTGTTTATTTTTCAAAGAACCAACTTCTGCTTTCGTTGATCTTTCGGATTGTTTTTTGGGTTTCCATTTCATTGATTTCTGCTCTCAGCTTTGTTATTTCCTTCTGTCTCTCTATTTTTAGTTTCTTTTGTTGATCATTTTCTAATTCTATAAGCTGCGTCATTAAGCTATTCATGTATGCTTCTTCTTTCTTTCTGATGTGTTTGCATAGCTATAAATTTTCCTCTCAGTACCACTTTTGCTGTATTCCATAGGTTCTGATAGTTTTTGTTTTCATTGTTGTTTGTTTCCAGGAAATTTTTGATTTTTTCTTTGATTTCATCTCGGACCCTCTGGTTGTTCAGTAGTAGACTGTTTAATTTCCAGGTGTTACATTTTTTCTTCTTTGTCCCTTTGTAGTTCACATCTAACTTCAGAGCCTTGTGGTCAGCAAAGGTAGTCTGCAAAATTTCTATCATCTTGATTTTATGGAGGTATGGTTTATGTGCCAGCATGTGGTTTATCCTGGAGAATGACCCGTGTACATTGGAAAAGAATGTGTATCCAGGTTTCTGAGGATGGAGTGTCCTATATATATCTACTAGGCCTCTTTCTTCTATTTCTCTTTTCAGGTCTAGTATATTTTTATTGGGTTTCAATTTGGTTGACCTATCAAGTGTTGACAAACCTGTGTTGAGGTCTCCCACTATTATTGTGTTATTATTGATATCCTTTTTCAGATTTGTCAACAATGTATTAAACACTTTGCTGGTCCCTCATTGGGTGCGTATATGTTTAGGAGAGTGATTTCTTCCTGCTGTACATATCCCTAGATTAGTACATAATATCCATCTTTGTCCCTTATAGCTTTTCTGAGTATAAAGTTTGTGTCATCTGATATTAGTATGGCCACCCCCGCTTTTTTAAGGGTGTTGCTTGCTTGAATGATTTTTCTCCAGCCTTTGATTTTGAGTCTATGTTTATTCTGACTATTCAGGTGTGACTATTCTTGTAGGCAGCAGAGGGTTGGCTTCAGTTTTTTGATCCATTTCGCCACTCTGTGCCTCTTAACGGGTGCATTTAGTCCATTGACATTGAGAGAAAGAATTGTCATGGGATTTATTGCCATCTTTGTGTAGAAGTTTGGTGTGTTTTTTGTTATGTCTTGTCTTTAGAATAGATCTTTCAATTTTTCTTTTAAGGCTGGTTTTGTGTCTGTAAAGTTTTTGAGCTGTTGTTATCTGTGAAGACATGTATACTTCCTTCAAACCTGAAAGTGAGTTTTGCTGGGTGCAGTATTCTTGGCGAAGCATTTATTTCATGGAGTTTTGTCACTATATCCCACCACTGCCTTCTGGCCTTGAGTGTTTCTGGTGACAGGTCTGCTGTAAATTTCAAAAATGCTCCCTGGAATGTAATTTTCCTTTTTGATCTTGCTGCTTGCAGTATTCTATCTTTATCTGTGGGATTCATCATTGTGACTAGGATGTGTCTTGGGGTGTTTCTCCTGGGGTCTTTTTTAGCTGGTACTCTTCGGGCATGCAGGATTTGGTTACATGTTTTCTTTAGCTCTGGTAGTTTCTCTGTGATGATGTTCTTGACTGTTGATTCTTCCTGGAGATTTTCTTCTTGGGTCTCTAGGACTCCAGTGATTCTAAAGTTGTTTCTGTTGAGCTTATCAAAGACTTCTGTTTTCATCTGCTCATATTCTTTGAGTAATTTTTCCATTGTCTGATTATTTGATTTAAGGCTTTTTTTCAATCTCTTCTGCTGTGTAAAGTTGTTTTGCATCACATCTTCCAGCACACTAATTCTATCCTCAGCTGCTTTAAACCTGTTGGAAAGCTCATCCATTATGTTCTTCAATTCGTCTACTGAGTTTTTCAGACCTGTTATTTGACCTGATATTTTAGTTTGGAGTTTTCTGATTTCTATCTTCATATTCTCTTGATTTTTATTAGTGTTCTGATCTATACTTTGAGTTCTGTGAGCATCCTCCATATTTCTTCTCTAAACTCCATTTCTGAAAGACTGCTTAGGTGGTTGGCCATTGTTGGGTCATCAGAGTTCCCATCTTCATTCTCTATGGCTGATGTTGGTCTGCGTAGTTTCCCCATTGTCACGCTTATGCTGTGGGTTTCTCTACGTGTTCTGGTGGTATTCATTGGCTAGGTGGAGTGCGTGGCCATGAAGCGAAGTGGAGCGGCCGCGCTCCTCTGCTTCAACCCCTTATAGGTGGACTTAAGGGGGCCAGCAGAGTCAGCTTTATCCGCAACTCTGGCCTGGAAAGACTCACCTCAGCCGAGGCAAGCCATCAGGGGATGAATGCCAGAGAAGATCAAAGTTCCCAGGTTGAAGCAAGCCGGGGGAAGCCCCAAAATGTCTGCCGAGCTTAAGGGGCCCAGCAGAGTCTCAGTACTTGAACTTTTTGATTTCAATTTATTTCATTCCACAGTGACAGTGTCAGATTGAGCCACCTTGAGTCCCTTCTCTTGTTCACTTTCTTTTCTCTTCTTATTATATAGAAAACATGAACCAGGTACAGGAGTGTTGGCACAGGCACAAATATGATCTGCATGACCCAACATAGCATGTGAGAGGAGATTTTGTTTTTGTTTATGGGTCATACCCGGCAATGCTCAGGGGTTACTCCTGGCTCTACGCCCAGAAATCACTCCTGGCAGGCTCGGGGGATCATATGGGATGCTGGGATTCGAACCACTGTCCTTCTGCATGCAAGGCAAATGCCCTACCTCCATGCTATCTCTTCAGCCCCAGCATGTAAGAGTTAGGGAAGGACTTACTGCAGACTTTATTATAACCAGACTCCTCCTGAAGCTGAGTCAACAGCTATTCCTACAAGCATGATTCAATAAGTGAAAAGAAATTCTCTTCGGTGGTAGGTGGAACAAACTTGAACCTTAAAAAGGATAAGCACTCTGACCTTTCCTGTTAGCTGGATGAAACTCAGCCATTGTCTTAAGTGAACTAGGCATAACAAATGATTGGACTTTAAGGATGAAGTACAATGAAAAAGCAAGTTCAGGTACCAGACCTGTCTGTTTAAAGCTTAAAAGTCTGTATAACCTGGTAATTATATCACTTTGTAAGGTTAATAGTAACTTTAAATGAGAATGTTACTATTTTGAATTTGATCATATAAGTTAATAAAATCTGGTAAAGTTTATACATGTCACTCAGATTGAAATCATCTAAAAAGATTTTTTATTCAATTTAATTTGAACCCATTAGAATTTACAACATCCTTTAGATAGAAAGAAAATGCTGGGGCTGGGAATAAAATTCAAGGCTGAGCATATGCATTGCATACAGGATGCTCAGGTTTGATTTCCAGGACCACATGGTTCCCTGACCACTGCCTGGAGTGACCCCTGAGTACAGAGGTGTAAGTAACCACTGAGAACTACTTGTTGTGCCCCAAAACAATAGCAAAACAATGCTGAGAGTTGCAAGTAGTGACAGATAGTAAGGAAAAAAAATTACTTAAGATGCATGCATTTGTGTATAGCACACACAGACATATATACTGAAAAAATAGTAATATAAAAATTGTATTATAGATATGTGTATAGCCCTTTTCAGTGAATGAGACAGACTTTGGGTTTTTACTTCACCTTCTTGGCAGTTTGAATAGAACTGTGACTTATTATACTGCATCCCATAAATGAATCTTTCCTGCATTTCTTTAAACAAGGTTTTTGTAAAATGTTCTCCCCAAGTATTTACCCAACTTAAAATCTTGTTTTCTTTAGTACAGCTATATTGAAGAGAGAAACTAGAGTAATCTCTTATTCTGAAGACATTGATGTCACAGATTTCTGTCTTTAGTTGCATATTTAAAATTTTAACATTATAAACTTGGTTTGATGGAAGTAAAATATATCTCTGTGTGTAGGGAGTAATTTTGTGGTTTCAAGTGTGAAATATGTCATTGTATTAACTAGTGCAAGTGCATTTACGGAAGGCTGCATTAAGAAAGCTCTAGGAGAATCACTTGTGGTTCATTAGCAGATTTTATAGATTTTAAACTATGAAGCCATTTCTCTCCTTTCCAAGCATAATTTTTCGTATTATATCTCATGCAAGTGCCTCTCGATCACATTTGGATCAATTATATTTTAAAGAGAAGTTCTTTTAGAGGAATGGCTCTTTTGTTTGTTTGTTTGTTTCTTATTTGCTGAAATGTTTTTGACCCTGAGAGTGGAGGAATTTGAATGTATGGGAAGATGAATATATTCCGAGTTATTTTTTTAAACAACTCCTTCTCATGTGGTAAATGTACCTTTTTTGAGCTACTCTCAGTGGTGGTGGGAATAGCTGTATGCCAGACAAGTGCCTTAACAAGCCTGTATTCTGGTTCCACTAATTTATTAATATCTTTTAAATCTATATTTATTCTATTACCGCTGTGCTATCTCTCCAGCTTGGCAGTAATACCTTTTAAGAATGTTGTGAAGGGTAAAAGAGACAGTACAATGAGTAAGGCACTGCCAATCACACAGCTCACCTGGGGTCAATCTCCAATAACCTATGTGGTCCTCTGAGCCCATTTAGGAGTGATCCTGAGCCCAGAGCCATAAGTAACTGCCCAAAAGAATGTTGCTCATTGTGTGAACTTGATTTATGTTGAAATAATGCTGCAGGTGCCTTAAGTACCCTGAAGTAATCAAATTAATGCAGAATATTCTATTTTATTAATATTTCCCTTAGCTTTTTAATAAAAATATGACAACAGATATTGATGGAATTTCTAATTCTATAATTGCTAATATTTTGTTCCAGAAATTAAAAACTTGTGCATATGCCTTTATTTCAGTTTATCCCCTTCCCCTGTTTGTCTTACCAATGCCTCCCTTCCTTTCTATTGGCTCATTCTTTTTCACTTCATAATTGCTTCCGTTTTACATTCACTTTCCTAGTGCCACTAAAATCTCAGTGTTAACCAGCAACATGCCAAATTCAGTAGAAAATTATCAGTTTTTCCTATTGACCTTTGAAAGTCAAATGATTACTTTTGCTTCTGTAATGATTTTCTTCTGTTTTCTTATTTTCTTCTCCAGTCTCCTTGCTAACTGACCTCATTTCATAGGTCCCTCTCTCACTCTTTCCTCCCAGCCCAGCCTGACCCTCCTGGCTCTAGTTATGTTATTTCCTAAGTGGTCTTATCCTGTACTTGGACTTCAAGCTTCTTTTTTTGTTTGGTTTTGTTATGTTTTGGGGCCATACCCAACAGTGCTCAGGGGTTATACCTGGCAGCTCTGTGCTCAGGAATTATTACTGGTCGGCCTGGGGGGGGGGGTGAACCCCATGGGAAGCCGGAGATCGAACCTGGGTTGACCATGTGCAAGGCAAATATCCTACTTGCTATGCTATCACTCGAGCCTGACTTCAGTCTTTTAAATATCCTAAATATGACTCCTAAATATCTATCTCCTACTCATGCCCCTCCACTGAGTTTTAGACTAACTTAACCAGTTAGTTCCTTAAAGATGTTTACCAAGCATTCTTGTTTTCCATATCCAAATCAAAGTCCTGGATTCCTTTTTCCTTTTTTGTTTTTTCTTATCCCAGTAATTGTCACCACCAAAGTTAATCAAATCAAAACTCCCAAAATGACTCCTCTCTTTTCTTCACATCCCATATAGTTGACCTACCAAGTTTTGTTAGCTTTCCTTTCAAAATATATTATTAATGTCCATTCTTGTGACCTCCTGTTCTACTACCCTGGGCATAGGTTTTCAGACCTCCTTATAGATTTCCCTCATAATATTTATTTTTAGGTATAATTCCTTAGTGGTGTCATGGGGGCTAAAAGGCCACCAGCCAACCTGAACGTGTGTTTCAGTGCTAAGTTCCAAGGGTATTGCAGTTTTGCTTAGGCTCTGCATTGGCTGAGGATGACCTAGGCAACCCAGGTGGTTTGTGGGGAGGGAGGTGTGCCAAGGTTACCTCTGGCTATGCTGGGAGAAAAATGTGGTACCAGAAATTAAACTAAGGTAGGTACAGGCAAGGCATGCACCTTACTCCGTATGCTGTCTCCTTGTCCTTCCCATCTGCTTTTTTACTCACATAAATCAGATACTCATGTAGAATAAACTTTAGTAAAGGTCAGTAAGTTCAACTTGCTTTGTGTAACTTTCCAGTGTTGAGTCCAGAAAGATTGGACAGTGAGTAGGACATTCCTTGGCATCCATATGGTTCTGCCTGAGCTCTGCCAGAAGTAATTTCTAGGTGGGTCAGGAGTAACCCCTGAGCACTGCTCGTTGTATCCCCAAACTCCCATCTCCCAAAAAAGTTCGCATGACCTCCTAATACATTCAGACTAAAATAAATCCAAAGTTCTTATCATGGCCTATGATCCTCTTTATGTTTCTCTGTCCTTGCTGCTTCTTATTCCATCATATTTTTTCACTTTCAGACTGTACTGTATAGTGTGTTTAAATCTTTATTTGTTATTTTGTGTACCATTACAGTGTCATTTCTATGAGACTAGAAATGCTCTGATCCTTCTGTGTTCCCTATGCTTACTTGGAATTTGGCATATAAGTAATAGAAATGTTTGTGAAATGAATAGGAATGTTGCTCCAATCTCATCTGAATGGTTGGGGGATGTGACATAATGGTAGATTACTTATTTTGCATGTGTGAGATTTGGGGTTTGATTTTTGGCACTGGATGGTCTGGTTTTGTGCCATAAGACCAGGAAGGGCTACTGGCATATCTGTCCTCATGGATGGTATCTTCATGGTTGTGCTCTAGAATCCAGCCTGCATCTCTTGCATGCAAAGCGTGCACTTAACCTGTTGGATTATCTCTCTGGCCTGAGGAAAATCTTAGATGAGAATTGAAGGATGTTGGGGTACTGTCAGGCATGCAGCTGACTGGGAAAGAGTATTCCTTGAACCACTGAAGTAGGAGATGACAGAGGGTGTGTTTCTATTACTACCAAGAATGAGAATTTCTGAGTTAAGAAGTCTAAAAGTAGGAGTAGCTGGAGATAAGACTGAGCAATTGTAGGAGGGGTATAGAACTTGGTCACTTAGGCCCAAATATGCTATAGAACATACTTTGAAGTTGGTATATATTAAAGAACTATTGAAGAATTTCAAACATGGAAAAGACCAATTCTAATCTGTATTTTAGGAAAAAATCACTGAAAGCTGTGTAGAATAGAATGAACAGGGCTTGGTAATTGATGGAAATGTCAAGGATAATGCCTTCCACGTTTCTTTTAAAGAATGGGTTGACAGTGTACCATTCACAAACTATGAAATTGGGGAGGAAGACTGGTGAATATTTTTTAGTAGAGGACTAGCATTTTAAGCTATCTAATTATATTAATATTCAGAAATAAATTGGCTTGTATCAAATAATACTTTGAATGTTATATTTAAGAATACACTGAATTTCAAGGTATTTTAATCTTTACAACTGGACATATGTGCTGCTGAATAAAAGGAAATTGTTTATAAGTTGCTCAAAGAGAATAAAGAACATTCAACAGGAAGTTTTATATATATATATGCAAAGAAATAATAATAAATCTAAGGTGTCCACTTTTTGAAACATATATAAAAGGCCCCATTTTCAGGGAAAAATAAATTTAAGTTAAAAAAAACTTTCTAAAACTTTTACACCATAGAAGAAAGTTGTTTAATCAGTGTTACTATCTGATTTATGAAAAGTAAATATATTCCTTTTGGTGCTTTATCTTTTTTGATTATAAGTTTATGAAATGTGTATATGAATGGGTAAATTCACATGTCTATGCTTTATTTGAATTCTTGGCTTACTATATTCTGTGACATAATTATATTCTTGGTATAAATATCTGTGATAGATTTCTGAAAGTAGAACAATCTGAAATAGAAGGAAAAGCAGACTTGTCATTCTTGTGGTATGAGTGAGCCTGCATTAAAGTAGATGGCAAGATTGTATAGGTCAACACTATCCCTTTGGAAATAAAAAAAATGGGGCACAAAAAGAAAAGCCCTATGATATAAAAATTTGGGGTGGCCGTTCATACCCTGTGGTGTTCAGGATTTACTCCTGCCTCTACATTCAGGAATCATTCCTGGTGGATTGGCATCACCATATGGGATGCTGGGGATTGAACTCAGGTCGGCAGTATACAAGGCAAATGCTATACCCGCTGTAACACTGCTCTGGTCCCAGTTTTAATGTGTTTTTAACCCATTATTTAAAATTGTTTTATTTCAACATATAATCAGCTTAAATATATTAAAACATACTACTTCTGGTTTGTGTGTATACATACATATATATATATATATCAGGTCTTTGAAATCTAAGGTATTTTTTACATGCTTAGCACATTAGTTGAGACTGGCCATATTTTAGGTGCTCTAGCTCTGTGTGAATAGTGGCTACTGTATTGGACATTGTGAATCTAAATCATCCAAAGATGTAAAAGTAGAGATTGCTCAGCATTTTGTAACATTTATGTGTATCTTTGCAAAATCAAGTCATTTGTGTGCTTGTTTTATTATCCTGTCAAGTATATTAAAGAAGTCCCTCTTCTCCATTTATCACCTTCCTACTTACAGTAATTTTACCCAATAAAGATCTGTTCATCAATTTTTATTGCCTTTACTTTCTCCTATACTTATTATACAAATGACTGTTATTTAAAACTATAGCATGTCTTTAAATTTGACTAATTTTTAATGCATCTATTATAATACTTTTAAAATACTGAGATACTTGTGTAGAAAGATAGTAATCCTAAATTATTTCCCTTTGTCATTATTTGCTCTCCAAGCTATAACCACTATTAACAGTTAATATAATAGCCTTTTTCCCTTTAGGAATATACATTTTTGAGAAATTATTAAGTGAAAAACTTTGTAACTTTGAACATATCTCTTAAAGTGACCATACTAAAGTTTGCTATAAAACAATTTGTGGGGTCACAGAGAGCACTTGTCTTGCACACAGCCAGGGGTCACAAACTCAATTTACCTGGGGGCCACAGGAGGCAAAGTTGGGTGATCCTTGAGTGCAAAGTCAGCAGTAGGCCTTGAACATTGTGGGGTGTGACCCAAACAACTAAAACAAAACAAAACAAAACAAAAAAACAAAAAAAGATTCCTCTAGGGCAGGACCACAAAATGTTGTACGGAGGGCCATTTGCGGTGGGCCGCGAGTTTGAGACCCCTGGTAGACCAACTTGACCAGTTCCCAGGAACCCAGATGGAATGATCTCTGAGTGCAGAGCAGGAGTAAGTCTGAGCACTGCTGGGTAAGCCCCCAAAACAAAACAAAAGGACCCAAAATAAAACAAGCGATTTGTTAGAGACACATTTCAGAAATGAAAGTGTTTTATAGCATATTTAGCCAAACTTCAGTTGTTATGCACCTATGCTTATTCTTAGATTAACAAAGAATAATATGTCTTGGCATAATATTTTAATTAAAATGGTGTGATAATCTGATGTCATTCCTCACTTTGATTTTCTTAGTACTTACCATGTTGATTGATTGACTGTACATCAACTTTACCCAAAGCATTTGAGACCTTAGCAGTTTCTCTAGAGTCTTTTCTTAATCCTCCAACATTTTTTGTTTGTTTGTCTTGGTTTTTGGGCCACACTCGGTGATGCTCAAGGATCACTCCTGGCTATGTGCTCAGAAATTGCTCCTGGGCTTGGGGGACCATATGGGACGCTGGGGAATCTAACCACAGTTTGTCCTAGGTTGCCGTGTGCAAGGCGAATGCCCTACCGCTTGAGCCACCGCTCCAGCTCCATCCTTCAACATTTTTTCTTAACACCTATTCTGTCATCCTTAAGTTGTTCACTTCAGTCTTCTACAGACTTCATAAAATCTTGTATTCTTTTCAAGATTTGTATTTTCACTTAATACTTGAGAGTTGTATTGTGATAATTTATTGGATGTTTACAGCATTCAGCTATTAGTGAAAGATTGATGGGCAAATCTGGGTTACAAATTTGCAATAAATGCTAATGTCAAGTAGAAATGGATTTTATAGGTGATGAAGGTACATTGTGACTATTACTGTATGTGTAAGGACTTTTACTTGGGTAGCAGGGATCATTTGCTCTACCACTGAGCTATATTTCTGGCTTGTATTAGAACTTTATATTTTCTGTTTCAACTTGTAATATAAACTCAATTGCCTGTTCTTAAATAATAGTCAATTTTTATTGAGACTGTTGCCAATTTTACATGTCTTTTGTTTAATATGTTCACTGAAATAGCTTATTTTTTCTTCACTTTGAGTAAGCCTTGAGTAAACTAAAGCTTGTAATGTTAGCTTGCCCAAAAACACTATTTTTCCTTGATAAGAGTTAGTAGAGGATGTGCTGCAATCCTAATCTGGAACCCACAAATATACTTTCTTGAGTATATTCATTTCAATTACACCTAGACATGCATATACATGCAAAAAAGGTAGGGCTGTGATTTTATTTTTTCAGTTAACATGTTCTAGGTACTAATCTATTATTATATAGGTGAGTCATGCTTTTATGATATTTGTATTATTTTGGTTTGGAGATTTCATTTATGTTAACTGATGCTGCATTCTTGGTAAATAAAGAGGCTTAGTTTTCAATTATCATGTGGAAAACTAAATGGAGCTGATGAATGTAGGAGATGAGAAGTTGGAAACTTGAGTTTAACCTCTTACAACTTTACATCTCAAAGAATTTATTTTAATTCAAAGGGTAGACAAGAAAAAATAATTTACTGCATTGCAGAAAAAAACAAGGAAGCTTAAAAATAAAACCTATGCACTGAAGGAAAAAAGTTTCCTGAGAATTTGTAACTACTATTTTATCCTCATGGGCCAGTGCTTCATGTTGTGTACTTCGTTCAAGTTTCAGAAAATCTCAAACTTAAAAATTGTCATTCATACAGAATCACTTTATAGTTAAAGATGAATCCCTATAGATAAAATCCCCACTGAAGTTAAGCTCACTACCCAAAATTACCCCAATATTTTATATTGCCTGAAGCAAAAAGACACTCAGAACGGCAAAATTAAATTCTTAGGAACTTCAAAAAGTAGAAGTATTAAATAATAATTTAATATTAAATTCAACGGAAATTAAATTTAATTATAGAATTAATTAAAATTAAGCACCATAATTATAGTTATTCATAAAATGTGAATATTAAAAATATTAAAATAAAAGAATACAAAATAAAAGAACAGTAACAAAACTTTAAAAAAAAATAGACCAGAGAGATCAGGTTGGGGAAATATATTGAAAGGATTTTTATCGTAAGACTTTAATCACTAAATTTAAATGATGAGAATAAGCAATTTTAAAGAGGAAAATTAATGATGTAGAAGATGTATGTGAAGTGATTATTCATAGAGAACCAGTAAAATACTCAGCTAAATAGTTAAAATCAAATAGTATATTGTTGACTTATAGAAAATGCTAAATTCATATTAAATACTTAAGAATTGCCAGACACGTGAGAGAATATCTCAAGTCATCAGAGAAAGATAAATTACAGAATAGTTACTGCAGATTTAATCCTAACAATAGAAGTCAAAATCCATTAAAGAATGGGAGTTAAGTAAATATATTTTCACATATAAACTATAAATATATCTTGAAGGATTGGAAATAACATTGTACAGTTTTCCAAGAGTTTTCTTGTGCTACACTGCTAAGAACAGTCAAAGAAAAATAAAAATGATTAGTATAAAAGAAAGCTAGAGAAGAAGGAAACTAAAAAACGTGATACTTGTAAAGGTCAGAGAAAAAGGTAGAAATATTCCTTGATATATCGGAAATCACAATAAATATAAATGGGCCAAAATAATTGAAAGTTTTAATTTTAAATTTAGAACAAATAAAAAACCCTTCAAGTTAGTCGTATGCCTTTTGCAAGACACATACTTGAAGCATGTTAAGCCGGATAGGAGAAAAGTAAAAGGCCAATACAGATACTTGAGAACTGGATAGTACAAGAAGGAAGGCAGTTGCTTTGCATGTGGCTTCAGTGGCTACCATTCTGGTTCAAATTTCTGGCATCATATATGGTCCCCTTAGGGACCAGGGTTTAGAACTAGGTTGATTTTAGGTGGAAAAAAATGTTTAATAGTAGATCTCTACATAATGTTAAAACTTACCAGGAAGACAAATAATTCCAAACATAAACACCATATACTATTGATACAAAACTTGTATCAAATATAAAAATTTTGTATGCAGTTGGAGAAAACAGTAAACACATATAATAGATATTTCAAACTTATTTATTAAGCAGTCAAAAAACTAAGATGTCTGAACAATAATAAACTTGATGTAATGAAAACCATGAAAAGTTAGCTATTATACTTTTATTTTTTTAATAATAATTTATTTTTTTTTAATTTTTATTTTGATCATAGTGGCTTACATAATGTTGACAATAATATTCTAGGTACATATTTACATAAAATCAGGGGGGTTTCCCATCCCTAAATTGTCCTCCCTACACCTCCGTTTTTGTCCTACCTCCCATTTCTTCTTCCCTCACCCCCAGGGTGGCTAGAATATGTGGTCCCCTCTGTATCTGACCTACTACTTAGTAGTCTTGCATCAGTTTGGTCTTGGTGCCTCCCTTATTTCCCCCTCTAAGTGGGGGCAGGGCTAGCAGTTCAAGTTAGGTGGTTTTGCCTGAAAAGGAGAAAATGAGTAAACTGGGGTAAGAGTCTAATATCCCAAAAATGGGCAGAATCCTTCTAGAGGTTCTCCTCATCGATTTGGATAATGTAGGAGAAAAAGAAGGTGAAACACCCCATCAGTACCAAAAGAAGTGTCAAATATCCAGTGAGGACTCCAGTTATATCGATAAGCACCACAAAAAACTGATAAAAAAATACAAACAAAAACAAACAAACATATGAACAAAAAAAAAAAAAAAACTCGCCGTGGTCTTGAAATAAGAGACATGGTGTAGCACATAACGAAAGAAAAGAAAGGAAAAAAATAAAAAATAAAAAAAAATAATAAAAAAAAAATAGAAACACACACACACACACACACACACAAAAAAAGAATAATTGGGGACAACAATTTCAGTAATCACATCCAAACCGAGAAATCGACCAAAATAGCTAGGTAAATAAAATTAATAATAACAATAATAAATGAAGGTAATGTATATATATAAATATATATATATATTTATATATATATAAATATCCAAGGTTTTGTGGTTTTTGCATTTTTGTTTTTTCCCTCTGCCCTGGCACAGTAAATATTGGGGTCATTCGAAACGGAATTCACTTGCCCTATGAGCTATGGGGATTCTCCGTCCTTGGAGTATACTGTCATGGGATCAGTTCTAGGCTTTGCTCAGGATCATTACTCTCCCGGTGGTGTTTTTTCTTTTTTCTTTTTCTTTTTTTTTTTTTTTGTTTGTTTTTTTGTGTGTGGAAGACTTCTGCTTTGTCCAGGGTGATACATTCAGAGCTCTGTGTTGAGTGGTCTCAGTATCTGTACAACTCCTGAGGTGGGCCTTATGGTGAAGTCAGTCTTTGTGAGTCTAGAGGTTCTGTTGCCTCAGTGCCAATTGGATCCGTCTTCTGTGGTGGGTGATCTTGGTCTTTGCACTGAACCTAGGATGGCATCTAGGATAGTGTCCTTCTTTGTGCTTCCAGAAGCCCCTTTCCGTTACAGTTGTCTCTGCCAGACCTTTGGTACTGGGGATCATGCTTATTGTGCCGGTCTTAGTTCAGAGCCTAGACTAGGGCTTTTTGATTGGTCCCAAGATGTATACAGTCTGGTCGTGGTTCTAGCAGCCAGTCCCCTGTAAATCACGATCTTGGCTTTTGGACCTACCAAAGGGTGCCACGTCTTCTGGTTTAGTCTTGTCGTTAGCTGGTAAAGTAGGCTAAACTGCTCTAAGGTCAAGTTGTTCACGTTTTCTTCATTGTCGGGATATCATGTTAGCGCTGGCCCTTGTTGTTGACCCTGCAGTATTGAGGCCGTCCCAGATGGAGTTTGTTTCTTGCAGCTGTTGTGAAGAGCTGTGCCGTTTCTATGCCTGGGAACCAGGGTTCAAGGCTGCATGAATGGAATCCGATCACCTGAGGTCTAAGTTGATTCCACATGACATATTTTCAAGGTAGGAGATATCCCTGTATTGTAAACAACTATGAGCTCCTATCTCTAGTAGGTAAGAGCTCTTGTATTTTTTTTTTATGTAAGATTTCCCCTTTATTTAGTGTGCCATTGCAGGGGGAAGTGAGGCTCCGTTATATTGTCGGTGTATTTGGGGTGGACAGAGTGGGTAACATAAATAGGTCACGTACCCAAATACGATTGAAAAAAAAATTGCATGTGCCCACAAATGTATATGTAGGGCAAACATTTAAAAAAATACATAATAATAATAAAAAAAGGAAATATAATGAGTTAGTGAAGTTTTTAAAGGACCAAAGTGGTGCAAAAGACTACTTTACATTTGGGGGAGAACAGGTAAAGAGGTGGTGTATTACAGGTCTTATGCCTATGTTGGAAGTACTGTTTATCCCCTTGTCTTTTGGATTTTTCTCGTGGTGTGTGGGTTCCCAGGCATCTTCCAATCTCACCCCCTGACCTTCTTCAGATTGGTATAAATTTGCAGCAGGGAGGTCTTGGAAGAGTTCTTGCATTGGGGATACTATTGGACCTAAGTCCGGTTTCAAGAAACAGTCCACTTTATGGGGAGTTGGTAGGGAGGGTCTCGCAGCATGAGTCCACAGGGGAGTTGGCTGTCTTTTCTTGCAGGAGATGAGGTGTGGGTTCGGCTGGGTGTCCCCTCCCCTGGGTGCTGGGTACTGGTTCGTTGGTTAGGAGGTCAATCTTGATGCCTAAAAGATTAAGGACTGAGGGTGGAGAGTTTCATTATGGTGGGAGATCTGGATGGGATTGAGGGGTGAAGGGGTAGTTGGATTTCCGGGGGGGAGAAAGGGGAAGGTATATGGGAGGGGTATGAAGAAAGAGAAAAGAGAAAATATCGTAGAAAGAAAGGGGGAAGAGAAAGGGAAAAAAGTAAAGAGAAGAATAGAAGAGAAAAAGAGAAAAGAAAAGAAGAAAAAAGGAAAAAAATATATAAAAAATATATATATTTAAAAAATAATAATAATAAAGAAAAAAACTAAAGTAGTGAGAAGAAAGGAGAGAATAACAAGGGAATTTTGGTTTGGCTGAATGTGTTCGATGGCTAGAGTCTGTAGTTTAGGTCTGTACGTCGCGGGTACTGCTTTGGTGGTCTGACTGGTCACGTGCTTCAATTCCTAAAAGAAGGTTTAACCTAGAGATAAAGTGTATGTTAAAGAGTTTTCTCGTGGCCATCTCGTAGTGCAAGCAAGGTACGGTATCTCGTGTGGTGTCCCGAGTTGCCATCTTAGTTTGTCCGCCCTTTGTATCTAATGGCGCCTGTGGACAGAAAAGCTGAGAGGTTATTTAATATATAGTAAGGTAAAGGGAGTAAAACGTAGTGTTATGGTATGTTGCCATCGCATTCCGTGATTTCCCGTGGTGTTCTATACTTGTGTTTCTGTTAACGATCTCTAAGGGGTTATTGTGGACCTTTGTTGTAGTAGTCTGATTACATACCTGTTCTCTCTATGTTACTGTTTTCTTTGCGGTATAATGTGCAGTCAAGAGTTTGCGTTATTCCTTCTTCATGTATTTTGGACACTGCTCCCATGTATATGTTGACTATTACAGTGTTCGTAGTTTCTACCCTGTTAAACCCTGTTATCTGATTCTTAGGTATTAGTTATGTATAAAATATATGTTCTAGGTGTTTCAGAATAGTGCTACCATTCTGTGTTTATCTTTTGTCTTCTGACTTACTTTGTTTAACATAACATGATCTAGGTCCATCCACGTTGCTGCAAAGTCTGTGATTGTATCATTTCTAACTGCCATGTAATATTCCATTGTGTATATGTACCACATCTTAATGATCCATTCATCTGTTGTTGGACATCTAGGTTGGTTCCAAGATTTGGCTATTATACTGAGTGCTGCGATAAATAGTGGGGTGCATACGTATTTTGGAATGAATGTCCTTCCATCTTGTGGGTATATGCCTAGGAGAGCAATTGCGGGGTCAAATGGCAGCTCGATTCTGAGTTCTTTGAGGACTCTCCAGACTTTCCTCCATAGGTGTTGGACTAGGGGGCATTCCCACCAGCAGTGGATGAGAGTTCCTTTCATACCGCATCCCCGCCAACAAAGGTTGTTTCTGTCATTTTTGATGTGAGCCATCCTCACTGGTGTAAGGTGGTATCTCATTGTTGTCTTGATTTGGATCTCCCTGATGATGAGTGAAGGTGAGCATGTTTTCATGTGTTTGTTGGCCATCCTTCTTTCTTCCTCAGAGAAGTGTCTATTCATTTCATCTCCCCATTTTTTTATAGCTTTGTTTGGTTTTGGGGGGCTCAGCTTTCTGAGTGCTTTGTATGTTCTAGATATTAGCCCTTTATCTGATATGTCGAGTGAAAAAATTTTTTCCCATTCTGTTAGCTGTCTTCTTGCATTAAGTAGGGTTTCTTTTGCCATGCAGAAGCTTTTTAGTTTGATGTAGTCCCATTTGTTTATATTTGATGCTAACGTTCTTGCCATTGGTGCTCCATTCTCAAAGACCTTTTTGATATATAGGTCTTCGAGTGTTCTGCCTATTTTATTCTCGATAAACTTTATAGATTCGGGTCTGATTTCAAGGTCTTTGATCCATTTTGAGTTGATTTTTGTATAAGGAGTAAGGTATGGGTTGATTTTCACTTTCGTACATGTGGTTTTCCAGTTGTACCAACACCATTTGTTGAATAGGCTTTCTTTGTTCCACTTCAGATTCTTGCCTCTTTTATCAAATATTAGTTGGCTATATATCTGGGGGTTTATGTCTGGGAATTCTGTTCTGATCCACTGGTCTGAGGTCCTGTCTCTGTTCCAGTACCATGCTGTTTTGATTACTATGGCTTTATAATATAGTTTCAAGTTAGGTAAGGAGATGCCTCCCAGCTTCTTGTTTTTCAGTATTTGTTTGGCTATCCTGGGTCTTTTGTGGTTCCAGATGAATTTTGTGAATGATTGTTCTAATTCTTTGAAGAATTGTGTCTGGATTTGGATAGGGATAGCATTAAATCTATATAGGAGTTTGGGTAGGATAGTCATTTTGATTATGTTAATTCTACCTATCCATGAGCATGGGATGTTCTTCCATTTCATTAGATCGCCTTCAATTTCTTTCTGAAGTATTTTGAAATTTCCCTGGTATAGGTCTTTCACTTCTCTTGTAAGGTTGATTCCTAGATACTTGATATTTTTTGATACTATCTTAAATGGAATTGTATTTTTAATCTCTCTCTCCTCAGCTTCATTGTTTGTATATAGAAACGCTACTGTCTTTTGTGTATTGACCTTGTATCCAGCCACTTTGCTGTATTGGTTAATTGTTTCTAGGAGTTTTACTGTGGACTCTTTAGGGTTTTCGATGTATATCATCATATCATCGGCAAATAGAGACAGCTTGTGTTCCTCTTTCCCAATTTGAATTCCTTTGATTTCCTTCTCTTGTCGGATTGCTATTGCTAGGACTTCTAAGGTTATATTGAATAAGAGTGGAGAGAGTGGACAGCCTTGCCTAGTTCCTGATCTTAGTGGGAATGCTTCTAGTTTCTCACCATTGAGTATAATGTTGGCCGTAGGCTTTTCATATATAGCTGTGAGTATCTTGAGGAACGTTCCTTCTAATCCTATTTTGCTGAGTGTTTTTAACATGAAAGGATGTTGGATTTTGTCAAACGCCTTCTCTGCATCGATTGCTATGATCATGTGGTTTTTGTCTTTCATGTTGTTGATGTGGTGTATAATGTTGATTGATTTGCGTATGTTGAACCAGCCTTGCATTCCTGGAATGAATCCCACTTGATCGTGATGTATGATCTTCTTGATAAAGTGCTGGATTCGGTTTGCTAAGATTTTATTGAGTATCTTTGCATCTATGTTCATTAGTGAGATTGGTCTGTAGTTTTCTTTTTTGGTAGTGTCTTTGCCTTCTTTGGGAATGAGTGTGATATTAGCCTCATAAAAGGAGTTGGGAAGGATTCCTGTTTTTTCTATGGTTTGGAAGAGCCTATGGAAAAGTGGTAGTAACTCTTCTTGAAATGTTTGATAGAATTCACCTGTAAATCCATCTGGGCCTGGGCTTTTGTTCTTAGGGAGTTTTTTAATTACATCTTCAATTTCCTCTGAGGTGATTGGTCTATTTAGGATCTCTAGATCTTCCTTTTCCAGTCTTGGAAGAGGGTGTTTTTCCAAGAATCTATCGATTTCTACTGTGTTCTCTAGCCTAGTTGAGTATAGTTGTTCATAGTATGATCTCATGATATGTTGTATTTCTTGGGGTTCTGTTGCAATATCTCCCCTTTCATTCGTGATCCTACTGATTTGGGTGTTTTCTCTCTTTTTTTTGGTGAGTTTTGCCAATGGTTTGTCTATCTTGTTTATTTTTTCGAAGAACCAACTCCTGGTCTCATTGATTTTTTGTATTGTTTTCTTAGTTTCTATGTTGTTTATTTCTGCTCTAGTTTTTATTATTTCTTGCCTTCTGGATGTGGTTGGATTTCTCTGTTGCTGTTGTTCCAATTCTTTGAGGTGATCTTTTAAACTGTTGGTTTTGTTATTTTCCTGTTTCTTGACATAGGCCTGTATTGCTATGAGTTTCCCCCTAATTACTGCTTTTGCTGAGTCCCATAAATTTTGACATGTTGTCTCTTCATTGTCATTTGTCTCAAGGAATCTTTTTATTTCTTCCTTGAGTTGTTCTTTGATCCAGCTGTTGTTGAGCAGCATGTTGTTTAATCTCCAGGTATTAGTTTTTCTCCATTGCTTCCTCTTGACATCGATTTTGAGCTCTGTTGCATAGTGATCTGAGAGGGTACTTCTAATGATCCTTACCTTTGTGGTCTTATATAGGTTGGCTTTGTATCCTAAAACATGGTCTATTCTGGAGAAGGTTCCATGTGGGCTTGAGAAGAATGTGTATTCTACTTTCTGGGGGTGGAGGGCTCTATATAAGTCTATTGGCCCTAAATCTTCTAATTTTTCATTCAGAGCTCTTATTTCTTTGCTATTTTTCTGTTTGGTGGATCTGTCCAGTGGTGATAGTGGAGTGTTGAGGTCCCCTGCTATTATCACATTTCCCTTCATGTGTTTCTCCAGGTTTGCCAGCAGTTGTCTCACATATTTTGCTGATTCTACATTAGGTGCATAGATATTGACCAGGGTTAGTGTTTCTTGATCTAATGTTCCCCTGATCAGTAAGTAGTGACCCTCTTTGTCTCTGACCATTTTCTTGAGGTTGAATGCAATTTGGTCTGATATGAGAATGGCTGTCCCTGCTCTTTTTTGTTTTCCATTAGCCTGAATAATTACTTTCCATCCTTTGATTCTTAGCCTATGCTTATCCTGTAGCTGTAGGTGTGTTTCTTGTAGACAGCAGAAGTCCGGTTTATTTTTCCTAATCCAGTTCTCTACTATGTGTCTTTTAATTGGAGAGTTTAGTCCATTAACATTTAGGGAGATTATTGAGAGAGAGGACTGTTGTGTGGTTGTGTTGTGTAGGGTGGCTTTTGTTACAATCGGGGGTTTGGATTGTGTAATTCATCTCTGAGTAGGTCGTTTAGGATCGGTTTTGTTTGGACAAATAGTTCTAGTTCGGTCTTGTTTGAAAATGTTTTCAGTCTGTTCTCCCATATGAATGATAATTTTGCCGGATATTGGACTCTAGGTTGGAAGTTTCTTTCGTTCAGTCGTTTAAATATGTCGTTCCACTGTCTCCTTGCTTGGATTATTTCGATTGGGAGATCTGGCTTGATTCTTATGTCCCTATCTTTGTACTTGAGGTTTTTTTTCTCTCTTATTGCCTTAAGAAGTTCCTCTTTCTCTTTGTTTTTTGCCATTTGGATTACTATATATGTCTTGGTGTAGTTTTATTAGGATCTATTTTACCAGGAACTCTCTTGATTTCCTGGATTTGCCCTGAAGTTTCATTCCAAAGGGTGGGGAAGTTCTCTGCTATTATGTCTCTGACTACTTGTTCTTCTCCTTTCCCTATTTCCTCCCCTTCTGGTATACCCACGATTCTTAGATTGTTTCTTTTGTCCTTGTTCATTAGGTACTGGACTTTTCCTTCCAGTGCTTTGCCTTTTATTTCTTTGTTGGTTTCTTGGTCATTTTTTGTTTGCAGTTTTCCTTCGAGTTCTTCGATGTGCTTCTCCAACTCTGTGTTTCTGCTAGTAAGGCTTGTTACTTTGTCTGTTAATTCCTTCACTTCTTTTTGTATGGACTCTCTCATACTCTTTAACATTTCTTCTTTAATTTGGGTGATTTGTTCCTCCATAGCTGTTTTATACTCGGTAGCTAAAGTTTCTCTCATTTCTTTAATTAGTTCTTGCGTTTCCTTCTTCATTGCTGCTTTTAGGTTGCTTTCCCATAGATCTGTGTGTTTTGCGGACTTGGAAACTTAAGGTTTGTCTCCATATCTTCAGATCTTAGGATTCTCTTTGATTTACCCATATTTCCTTGTGTTTATTGCTGTGCTTTAGAGTGCTGTTTCTTCCACTTTCAGCCTGTTTTGATCCTCTGTGGTGTGGGAATGGGTCCCCTCCCTGAGGGTGGATCTAGTGGTACTGTTGGGTGGGCTTGTTGCAGTTTGGCTCCTCTTGTGCTCCTTCTGTGGTCTGATTCGTTGCTTTGCCTTATTGTTGCCAGCTATTTCTGGGAGGTAGGAGATTCTCGACGGGGGGCGGGGCACGTTCACGCTGTCTGCGTGAGTGACCGTAACTTCTCTACCTTCCCGTGGGCAAAGGAGCCCCAGCAGGAGGAGGGCAGCCGTTCGCGGGGTCGGAGTGGGTGGGCGGACCTTCCCTACCTTCCCGGGGACACGGGAACCCCAGCAGGAGCGAAGCAGCCCTTCGCGTGGTCGGGGCACGCGGGCGGGGCTTCCTTACCTTCCCGGGGGCAAAGGGACCCCAGCCGGAGAAATGGAGCCGTTCGCGCGGTCGGGGCTGGCGGGCGGGGCGTCCTTACTCTGTCTGGGGCTAGGGGACCCCAGCCGGAGAAATGGAGCCGTTCGCGCGGTCGGGGCTGGCGGGAGGGGCGTCCTTACCGTGCCGGGGGTTAGGGGACGCCAGCCGGAGAAATGGAGCCGTTCGCGCGGTCGGGGCTGGCGGGAGGGGCGTCCTTACCGTGCCGGGGGTTAGGGGACGCCAGCCGGAGAAATGGAGCCGTTCGCGCGGTCGGGGCTGGCGGGAGGGGCGTCCTTACCGTGCCGGGGGTTAGGGGACGCCAGCCGGAGAAATGGAGCCGTTTGCACGGTCGGGGCTGGCGGGAGGGGCGTCCTTACCGTGCCGGGGGTTAGGGGGCCCCAGCCGGAGAAATGGAGCCGTTCGTGCGGTCGGGGCTGGCGGGCGGGGTGTCCTTACTCTCTCTGGGGTTAGGGGACCCCAGCAGGAGAAATGGAGCCGTTCGCGCGGTCGGGGCTGGCGGGAGGGGCGTCCTTACCGTGCCGGGGGTTAGGGGACCCCAGCCAGAGAAATGGAGCCGTTCGCGCGGTCGGGGCTGGCAGGAGGGGCGCCCTTACCGTGCCGGGGGCTAGGGGGCCCCAGCCGGAGAAATGGAGCCGTTCGCGCGGTCGGGGCAGGCGGGAGGGGCGTCCTTACAGTGCCGGGGGCTAGGGGGCCCCAGCCGGAGAAATGGAGCCGTTCGCGCGGTCGGGGCTGGCGGGCAATAATAATTTATTTAAGCACCATGGTTACAAAATGTTCATAGTTATTTCTTTTTTAATGATAATTTATTAAATACAATGGTTACAAAAATGTTCATAATTGGGCTTAAATCATAAAATGTACACCACCTCTTCACCAGTGTAACTTTCCAGCCACCAATGTTCCCCATTTTCTCCTTCCCTGACCTGCTGTCTTCAAGACAGACATTCTATTTTTATTTCTCACTGTCATTGTCATGGTAGTTTTTGGTACAGTTATTCTAGAGGAATAAATATGTGTTTATCACTCATTTTTTAGAATTTTTATTTCATTGAAACAATTATCACGAACAGAATCCTTCACAGTTGAATTTGAGATATACAATTACAGGGCCCTTCCCACCACCAGTCAACCTCCCTCCATCAATGGCCCCAGAGTGCATCCTATACAACCATCATTTGGCCCTGGCCTGCCAGTCTAACAGGTCCCTTTAAGTTTAGATTGTTTAAGTTTAGGTCCCTTGATTCTATTATCATTAACTTTGGCTTGGATACTTAGTTCTGTCTTTATTTCCCCACCAGTGCTCTTTTTTTTGTTTTTTTTTTGTTTGTTTGTTTGTTTTTTGGTTTTGGGTTACACTCGGCAGCGCTCAGGGATTACTCCTGGCTCTACGCTCAGAAATTACCTCTGGCAGGCATGGGGGACCATATGGGATGCCGGGATTCGAACCACTGTCTTTCTGAATGCAAGGCAAATGCTTTACCTCCATGCTATCTCGCTGGCCCCATCCCTGCCAATGCTTTTAAAACCACTTGGTCCCTGACCCCCAGCCTTTCTTTTATCCTCTCTTTTTAGTTTAATAGAAAAATGCGGGAATATATGGTAAAATAAGGTAATCTGTGTCCCAAAGTTCTATGAAAAAGATGGGAACCTCAATTTAAATAAGAGATTTTAAAAATTCAGTAAAAAAAAAGATGTGGGGAGCAGAGTTTTGTTTGTTTGTTTGTTTGCATAGGCACAGCAAAATATGGGGAAAATAGAAAGGTAAAACCTTTGCCCTAAAAGCAAGGAGACCTTATCCATGAAGCATCCTGGCATAAAACCAACAACAAGCTTTAGGCGTACTAAATTATCTAAACCCAAAGTCTTTCTCTGTGGTCACAATCAAAGTTGTCACGGTCAGGTTTCTATAAGTTATACATGTTTTCTTAAGCTAGATATAAAGACATTTACCATAGTTGACCACTTATGGACCACTAAGCATTATGAAAATTGTAAAGAATTTATTTTGATCATACTAATAAGTTGGAAATTTAAAAATATGTTATATTTAAAAGAGGCAGATATTATGAAATTTAAAAAACCTGAAGTGTTTTCATTCTTCATTCTAAGAACCCAAGCTATTAAAGATCTACAAAGGACTTACTAGACACAATGATCTACCTAGTAAAGGTAAATTCCCAAAATGCTCACAATTTGGTCTTAAAATACTTTTTTTTTTCCTTTTACTAAAATGAACCATCTCTGAAAAAGTGGTTGTTTCTAACTCTGGGTAAACTCTTAGTATGACAAAATCACATTCATTAAAATGGGATTCTCAGAGCAACTTGGAGCAAAAGCACTGTCCTTGGCCAAAGATGATGTAGTAAAAAAAATAAAAAGAAGAAGAATGACTACAGTGAATTGAAAGAACTAAAACAAATGTACTTGTATCTATGAGCTGTTTTGTTTTGTTGAAAATCAACAGATCATGTCTGGAGGATAACCATGGTGCTTGTTCGTGTAGAAACTGGTACTAGGTATTCAATCTTGCCTGCATAAACTGTTCCTTGGAGTCAGAAAATGGTGGTTGAGAGAAATTTCATTAGGAAAGAATTACATCTAATAAGGCAACAAAAGAATGACGTTGGGAACGAGGCCATCTTATGAACCCTGATGAACTAGTATATCGTTTAAAGGCTGCTGAAACCATGAGATGGAGACTGATAGGGTGTTTTTTACAGCAGATGATGCTGATCGGCAATGTCTGAACTCATTGATCAATGTTAACAGTACACAAAGAAGACAAACATTGCTCTCTGATGTAATGCAGTAGGAAGTTCTTAGCATCATTTATGACGTATTCTTTTTTTGTTTGTTTGTTTTTGGGTTTTGGTTTTTGGGTCACACCAGCAGCAGCACTCAGGAGTTCCTCCTGGCCCTACACTCAGAAATCGCTCCTGGCAGGCTTGGGGGGACCATATGGGATGCCCAGATTCGAACTACCGTTCTTCTGCATGGAAGGCAAACGCTCTACCTCCATGCTATCTCTCCAGCCCCTATGACATGTTCTTAATACAAAAACTCTATTCCTTTCAAATCTCTATATTAGCCATCTTTTTAGAAAGTACAGAGACTTCCTAAGAATTTATTAAATAACGCTACATGCATTTAGCAAACTCTGGAATATGGGAAATTCTATAGGAAAGGAAGATCTATAGTTAATGAATGGCAGGAGAGGAAAAAAAGAAAGATTATGTTAGTTACCTTTAAATTAAAAGCTAAGTAAGATTGTCTTAGATTCTGATTTTGACTAACCAAATTAAAAACAAAATAGTTGCTTGAACGAAATTCAAACACTTGATATGTGATGAAATAATAAATTACTTATTTTTTTTAAAAAAATCCTTAAAAGGTCTGTACTGATTTTTTTTTTGAAAGTCAGTCTTTTAAAGGATAAATACTGAGATATTTAAGGATGAAATGAAATGACGCTGGAACTTGGACAGTAATTTCTGCGATTTGCTATCAATAAGTGTGGGAGGGGTAGGGAGCATAGGGAAGTCTTTTGTTTGGTGAGAGAGGAAAGAGAGAAAGAATCTGTATTGTTTGCAAATTATTAAGTAGGACAGGTAAATGAATATGGGTAAAGAATATGCAGGTGTTTTTGGTACTGTTTTTACTTTTTAATTTTTTCTAAATGTGAAATTATTTTCGTGTGTGTGTGTGTTTATGTGTGTGTGTGTGTGTTTAGTTCAGTTGACACGTTCTGATGAACTTACAAGGTGATAGTTTTTTCTACAAGAAGAATGTGCCTGCCCATTAGGCAATTTATTTCAAATATCATGTCTCAAGTGAGCTCTTGGTAAGTACTAGATCAAATCAACTTATGGTTGAATTGTCCAGTGTGTTCCTTAAGTGCCAATAGTGTCTGTTGTTGATTGAAGTGGATCCATATGTTTTAGATGTAAAATGTGGGCATAATGCAGTGTTATTCTTTTATGAAAATGTAAAAGCCTGTTTTGTGCTGGTTCACATACTTATAAAGATGGGACAGAGAGATACTTTACAAAAATTATGGATATTTTCTCATAAGGACAATTTGAAATGGTAGAAACAACTGGACAGGTGCTTTTTCTGATCAAAGTATTCAGAAGTATAATACTGAAAAATTGATGTGGCCTAAAGTATTTTAAAGATGTGTGTGTGTTAGCAATTAACTGTTCTCTATTGTAAAAGCATCTGAATTTTGTTTTATTTAAAAAATGTGGTTTTTGAACAGAATTGCTTACTGGTAGCCATTCTAGGATAAAGTACTTGTAATAATATATTCCTCAGAAGATCCTAGCGTTCCCCACCAGTTAAGAAGCAAATTAGACTGATAAAAGCACTTAGATCACCGTGGAAAAGTTAAACTGTTAAAAGAGGGGATAAAAGAAAAAAAATCTTCCTGACTCCAGGCCTTCCCTGGGTGCCAGCTCAGATGGCCAGAAGTGGGTTCAGGTGGACTCTTAGTGGTCCTCAGGCTTCCCCCCTCCCTCCGTAATCCAGGGGGGAGGTGCATGGGGAGGAGGGGGGGCAGACATCTGGCTTCCGGTTTCCTCTTTGATTCTGGAGACCAGCTCTTGCCAGGTTTAGGGTTTGGGGAGGCCCCATACCAGAGCTTTACTCCCTAGCCTGAGGAGTGCTGGGAGGCTTGGCAGGGCCCCAGCCGTCCTTGTCTTTTTCCCCTGACTCCAGGCCTTCCCTGAGTGCCAGCTCAGATGGCCAGAAGTGGGTTCAGGTGGACTCTTAGTGGTTCTCAGGCTTCTCCCCTCCCTCTGTACTCCAGGGGGGAGGTGTATGGGGAGGAGGGTGGGCAGACATCTGGCTTCCGGTTTTTTTCTTTGATTCTGGAGACCAGCTCTTGCCAGGTATAGGGTTTTTCTCCCCTGGACTTCAGTCCTTCCCTGGGCGTCGGTCTAGGTGGACTCTATAGGGGTCAACAGGCTTTCTCCCTATCTCTTCCTACACTAATGGGAATGTGCTCTGGGAGGAGGGCAGACCGTTCTAGCACTGGTTTATGTTGGGACAGTCAGTGGAAATTTTTTCTCCTTGTTTTCATATTGGTAGTATTGTATACATATATTCTATATATCCATAATATCCCTCTTATATTGTGACCTTGATACTGTCCTACAAAGCTCATTTCTAATATTTTACTGCCTCAGTCCCAACCCTTACTTCCCCCCATCTTCCCACGTAGGTGCAGCTAATGACATGAAGCTCACCACATAGAGTGATAAGTGCAGTTAGAGAAATAACTACACTGAAAACTATCATAACAATGTGAATGAATGAGGGAAAAAGAAAACCTGTCTCGAGTACAGGTGTGGGTGGGGTGGGGATTAGGTAGATCTGGGAAATTGGTGGTGGAAATCTTGCACTGGTGAAGGGGGGTGTTCTTTACATGACTGTAATCATAAAACTATAATTATATTTGTAATCACGGTGTTTAAATAAAGATAATTTAAAAAAAGAAAAAAATCAAATGTTTTTAAAACTTATCAGGGAATTTTAAATCCTGATAGGTTTTAAAAATTGCATATTACAGCACCCTTTCTCCCAGTGTAGAAAGCCTCTCATGCCTACAATTGCAAAAAAAATTAATAAAAAGAAAATTCCAGAACAAAGCTTTAAATTGAATTGATATTATCTCGAAAGTCCCTAGGATACAGAGGCTTACTTTTGGGTGTGTCTAAGTTATTATAAAAGAATTGTCATAGCATGCGTATTTGGTAGGTTTTCTCCTGGCTTGAGAGTTGATTATTTGTAGTTTAAGAGTCTTAGTACTTAGGAGTTAGTATTAATAGTTTAGGAATTTTTCAAAATGATTATTAAATAAAATAAATTTAAATAAAACCATTAAATATAAACTTAAGGCTTATGATCATGTTATCATTTAATATAATTAAAATTTATCTTTTTTTTATCTTAATACATTTTATCATGATCTGACTTGAGTGTATCTGCTGAAATGCTGTGTTATGCTGAACTTCACAAATCTGTGTTCATTGATGTCATGTTGGTGGCTTGAAATTAGTAGTGTTGTGAATAATTTTACATATAAAGATTAGGAAATGATGTCATAAATCAGATTTCAGTTATTATTTATAAATAGTCTATACTTGAAGTGATAGAGAAAATGCTAATAAGGCAGACTCAAATTTATTATGTTAGGTGGGGGTGGGGAGGAGGGAGATTTGGGAGGGTGATGGGAGTGTTGCACTGGTGAAGGGTGGGTGTCCTTTACATGACTGAAACCCAACTACAATCATTTTTAATCAAGGTGTTTAAATAAAGATATTAAAAAAAGAAATACAAATGGCCAAAAGGCATGTGAAAAATGTTCCACATCAATAATCATTAGGGAGATGCAAATCAAGACAACTATGAAGTACCATCTCATGCCACAGAGACTGGCACACGTCACAAAGAACAAAAACAATCAGTGCTGATGGGGATTTGGAGAGAAAGGAACTCTTATTCACTGCTGGTGGGAATGCCGTCTTGCCTAGCCTTTATGGAAAACAATATGGTGATTTCTCAAAAAACTGGAAATTGAGCTACCATATGTTCCAGCTATACCACTTCTAGGGATATACCCTACGAACACAAAAATACAATTCAAGAAATTTCTTCCTCACACTTATATTCATTGCAGCGCTATTTATAATAACCAAACTGGAAAAACCAAGATGCCCTTCAAAAGATGAATGACTAAAGAAATTGGTACATATACACAATGGTATATTATGCCACCATCAGGAGAGATGAAGTCATGAAATTTTCCTATACATGGATGTACATGGAATCCATTATGCTGAGTGAAATAAGAGGGAGAAAAATAAATTCAGAATTGTCTCATTCATCTAATCGTTTTAAGAAAAATTAAAGACATTATTGTAATAATGCAGAGACGATAGAGAAGACAGCCAGAAGGACTGGCTCACAATATGAAGCTCACCAAAAAGAGTGGTCAGTATAGTTACTGAAATAACTACAATAATCATACAATTAACAACTAGCAGGACAGTGCTAATGATTGAGAGATGTAGAATATTCATCTCGAATACTGGCAGGGTTTGGGGAATGGGGGGGGGGTGGGCTTTGGAGGTGGGAATGTTGCACTGGTGAAGGGGTGTGTTGTGTTTATGATGGAAACCCAACTACAATCATGCTTGTAATCGTGGTGCTTAAATAAAGATTTCATTTAAGAAAAAAAGTATTATGTCTTCAGCTGTTATGCATTACACAAAATTGAGGCTCTAGCTCTACTTTTCCATTCAAAAGTGATTATCCACTTGAGCAAAGAAGTAACCTGGTAGTAGTCTGTTGACTCGATGAAAGTATCAACCAGAAAAGTTGATACACTTGGAAATTTGGTCGCTAATCAGTAGTCATGCATAATTTAAGTCAGTGTTTAATTGGAAAGAGATAGGAAATTGTACTGACAGCATGTGGGCATTGATGAAATGTTGAATTTTAAAAGTTATTAACTGTTGCACATTTTTTTGTGTTTGTTTTGTTTTATTTTGGTTTGGTTTTAGGGCCACATCCAGCAGTGCTCAGGGGTTACTCCTGTCTATGCTCAGAAATCGCTCCTGTCATGCTGGGGAACCAGATGGGATGCTGGGAACCAAATCCGGGTCTGTCCCAGATCGGCCATGTGAAAACACCCTTCTGCTGTGCTATCGCTCTACCCCCCACCCCACACATAAACATTTAAAATTGAGGGCCTATATAGCGCAGTGGTAGGGTGTTTGCCTTACACGCGGCTGACCCAGGACAGACCTCGGTTCGAAACGCAGCATCCTTTATGGTCCCCCAAGCCAGGACAGATTCTGAGCGCATAGCCAGGAGTAACATTTTTGAGCATCACCGGGTGTGGCCCAAAAACAAAAACAAAAACAAAAACAAAAAAAAAAAAAAAGAAAGAAAAAGAAAAGAGAAGAAGAATTTAAAATTGAAATCTATGTCTGATGTAGTTCTTTGTTCGGAGAGACAGTACTTGAGTTAGCATGTAGTCTGTCTTTTGGAAATGAGTGTTTTGAGCCATATCTAGTGGTGTTCAGGGACTATTCCCATCTCAGTGCTCAGGATTTGTTCCCAGCTGTGCTTGGACCATATGGGTCAGGCATCTTATTCAGGGTTCTTATATTACAAATTACATGATCCAGCTTTTTGAGCTATCTCCCCAGCCATCCAGTTTTTATTTACATATTGTCTCTGTTTTTTACCAAAGGTGACTCCCATTTGAATATGACTAAGTTAACACAAATTGCAGTGCTGCAACACTTTGTTAAATTTTACTAGCGACAGAGTTCACCATCTAATAGCCTTCTACATAATGACCTCTGAGAACTCTTGAAGTAGAGTTCATTTTTTAATCTTTGTTTTCCTGTCTCAACTTTTGTTTTGTTTTCTTCTTTTTTTTTTTTGGTTTTTGGGTCACACCCGGCAGTGCTCAATTAGGGGTTCCTCCTGGCTCTGTGCTTAGAAATCGCTCCTGACAGGCTTGAGGGACCATATGGGATGCCAGGATTCGAACCACTGTCCTTCTGCATGAAAGGCAAACACCTTACCTCTATGCTATCTCTCCGTCCCCTCAACTTTTGTTTCCTTTTCATTTCTATCAGTCCTGGTACTGGTTTCTAGAAAAATAAAGAAGCATAGAAACAATTGAAAATTTGTATTTTGTAGAGCAACAAACTGCTAGGATATAAAGTTGCCTGGAATGTTTCCATTGAAACCTCTTTGGACAAGAAGTGGCCCCGGAGAGATAGCACAGCGGCATTTGCCTTGCAAGCAGCCTATCCAAGACCAAAGGTGGTTGGTTCGAATCCCGGTGTCCCATATGGTCCCCTGTGCTTGCCAGGAGCTATTTCTGAGCAGACAGCCAGGAGTAACCCCTGAGCTACGCCGGGTGTGGCCCCCCAAAAAACCAAAACAAACAAACAAACAAAAAAAAAACAAAGAAGTGTCTGTTGCTCTCAACCTAGATAACAAGTATTTCAAGACTTTTAACACTGCATCTTTAAACATCACAATTTTTTGACTTTTGTCTCTGTTTTATTCAATCACTGTGATATACAGTTAAAAAGTTGTTGGTAATTGAGTTTCAGTCATACAGTGTTCCAATACCCATCCTTTCATTTTTTGACATTTTTGTTTTAACTTCAGAGATTTAGTAAGAAAGCTTTTTTAACCTTTCTTTTGTACAACTTATATACAAAGCAAGTTTTATTTTTTATTTTAATATTTTTAACCCAAAGCATAGGTTTATATTCATTTATTTCTTCTTATAGCTATTACTACATAGTAGATTCTAGAAATAAGTTGCAGTTTTATCATTTTTATAATCATGAATTACAAAGACGAATTTTGTCATTTGCAGATTTTATTTTATTTTGAGTAACAAAGATCAAACTCAAGACCTCATACATTCAAGGCAAGTGCAGTACAGTACTATTGAGCCTTCCATGCAGAGTAGTAGGTGAGACTTGATTTGCATTTAGTCTTTATTTAAAGGGCCACTTGGATTATACTCCTTTATATAACCTCTCTGAATTTATTTCTGTCAGTTTCTATTCTTCTTTGTTGTAAACCCCTGACTTTTTTTTTAAGTGGAAATATTTTATTAAAGTACGATATTCCTCACGCACACACCTCCCCCCCTTGCCCTGACCATTTCTTTAGGTAGCCTCACCTCCATGTCCCCTATTTATGTAGAAGTTCTTTGTGGTACATCTTAACAGATGCAGTCAAGATGTACCGAGGCCATGTCATCCCCATTCAGTGAATGAACTATAGGATTTTCAGCTTCTGAAATTAAGTATTTTTAGAAAATGCTGATATGATGAATGTTAACCTCATATTCTTCCATAAATGGAGAGATGGGAACCCCATGAAAGATGGAAGATTCAATGATAATAGAGACATCGAATGGACTGAAAGGAGAATAACCCATAAGGATACGTTCTGTATCGGGTGAAGTTTTAGAGACCTGGAATTGAGTGGACAGGCTCTGTTGCCCTTTTGGATGTAGCTCAGAGTTAATCACTTGCCTAGTATATATAGTATATACTAGTATATATATATTCATATAGTATATATATGAAACTAGAGATCATTCCACACATGGTTCCCCAAACACAGCCCAGAGTGGCCCCAAAACAAAAAAGCAAAAAAAAAAAATGTTTTAAATGTAAAAATACATTTAGTTCCAAAAGAGGAGTCCTCCCCTCCCATAGGTCTCCCAGGTGGTGCTCAGGAGGTCTGGGGTCCACACTGGTAACAATTAGCCCAGTGGCTAAAAGTTCAATGTAAGAGCCCCTGGATGAGGATGCTGCTCAGTCCACAGGCCACTCTGGTGGCTCTTTGGTTCTTGCACTTGGCAAGGCTTGGTCAGGACCTTGTGGTGACAGGTCATCTGGCCTAACCAATATACTTTATCTGTGGTGGAATCTTAACAGTGAGTATGTCTGACTTTGTGTGGGTATTCTTTGTTGTGCACACAGCATATCCTTCTTTTCAGTTTGGACAAATGAATACCTCACACTATTGAAGATTAAAATAATTCGAGGGGGCTGGCATGTGGCTCAGTAGTAGAGTCTGTGCCTTCCTTGATCCTAGACTCTACCCCTGGTACCATGCTTAAAAAGAACTCAGCATGAAATCATCTACCACAGCATTTTCTCAGCTAGGGCCCTTAAAACCCCCAATGAGTCTCTAGTATAGCCCAAAGAGGTCACAGGTGTGTAAATGGGGAAATTTGTCCAGAAACTATCAGGTTACTCAGTAGGATAGGAAGAGGCACAGGAAGGAAACAAGGTCAGAGGGGACCCTAATTAGAAAAAGGCTGAAAAACTCCTACTGGCACAGAGCTTCCCAGACTTGGCCTACTGCCCCATACCAGTGGGGAAAAAAATCACAGTGCCCCTCTGAGAAGTTTCCCTTAAAGGAGCAAGCAGAGTGTCTCCTATTTGTACCCAAGGCTACAACTACCTCCCTGGATCATTCCAGCATTTCCTAGTAGATGGTCCAATGGATGCTCACTTTGAGAGACACTGATCTGACACATTTTTCTTGTATTCTTAGATTGTTAAAAAAAAAAAAAAAAAAAAAAAAAAAGCTTATTTAATCTTGTTAAATATTCCCCTTTCTTTGATTCTGTGGTAAAGGGTGTCTTAGTTACTAGTAGGAATTAACAATTTTCCTTTGTTGTTACTTATAAGAGTAACAGTTTCCCTTTTTTTCCAAACTACTTCTATTCTACCCAGACTTGTTGCTGCTTAAAGCAAGAATTTTTAGTGAGTTACTTGATTAAATATTATTAATAGGATAGGTACCTTTCTTTTCTCCAATACCTTCTTTCCTAAAATATCAGTTTAGGGGTTAAGGTACTTGTCTTGCTTGGCTAACCCTGATTTGACCCCTATATGGCCTGTCCCCCACGCACTCTAGGGAGTGATGCGTGAGCACAGGGCCAGGAGTAGCCCCTGAGCAGCAGGTGTGACCCAATAATGAGATCAACAAAATCATTCTTCAAAAGCAACATCTTCTATAAAATCATCCCTGACTCATCCATTTTCTAGCCCACATTCAAGTTACTCCTGTTTAAATTTTCTTAAAAATCATATTTATGTGTATTTATTTGTGAAAAGCAAATGTATTTTAGGGATATTTCTTGAGTATGCTTTTCCACATAAATTCTGAACTTCTAGGCTATGGAGGTGGTTGTATTACTTGGAGGTTCGCATTATAATCTGGTTTTAATTCAGCCTAAGACAAGTTTTTTTGTTCAAAATCTGTGCAGAGGACTCAGCAGGATGAGGTTTTTGGGAAAAAGAAGAGGATATTTGGATAAAATCCATAGCTTCTGAGTTATTCTGGAGTTTCCTTGCTTACTTGATTACAGTATTTTATGGCAGTTTTTTTCTTTTAAGGGTTTTTGTGGGATGGATTCGTATGCCCTCTACCTAGGCTTTAAACGTCTCTTGGTTCAATACACTGTAATTTTTTTCTGATAATTAAGTACTTTTTTCCTTTCCTTACAGATTAAATTGGTGCCATGCAGCAAGCAGCAGAGAGATGCAGAGTTCGAGTCCGAAGACCTGATATGGCACTTTATGTACCAAAAGCTCGAAGGGGTTTAGTCCTCATCAAATCAAGTGAAGAGGGGAGAAATGGTGATCCACCTAACTCCACGATAAAGGAAGAACGAAAGGAAGATGGTTTCTCACCAAAAGACATCTTTAGAGACAAACCAGAAACTGAGAGACAAAGTATTAATCCTGATAAAAAAGAGCACAATCATAAAGAAGGAAAGAAATCTTCCACAAAATTAAGGAAAGTCACACGCCTTCAAGAAAGAAATAAAGATAGAATTTGTGCTAAAAGAGGAACCATAGAATCCAAAGAAGTATTACCCCTAGACTGTCATCTCAGAGACACAATTCCTGGGGTTTTATCAAACACACCTTTGCAGATACATTGTAAACCAGAGAACACAGATGGTTTGGAGGTTGAAACTGCAGGTGTGACAGGACAAGAAAGACTGCTTCTATCACAACCTTGTTCAGAAATCAGTGAGTTGCAGATTCTAGACAAAACATTCCAAAATGTGAAAATCTGTGATATCAATAGGCATGATCTAAGTGAGAAAACATTTGATGACAGAGATTTGGAGAGCAAAATCGGAACAGATGTCGAGATTATGGAAATACTATCCCAGGTACCTGAAGTTTTAACTTTGGATATAAAACCCGAGAGTATGACCACACCAGTAAAGCCATACTCTGAATCTGGTAAGCAAATAACAGATGGAACATTGAAGTTCAGCAGTGGAAGCATCACAACTGTTTCTGTTCCAGGAAGCCCTGATGGTGCCACCGATCAAGCCTGTGCAGACTTCAAAGCTGATAGAGCCAGCAATACAGATGTCATCTTAGGTCAGAAAGACATAGAATCCATTCCTGAGACTATGAGTCATGTCTCTCCTGAAATGATGGTAGCCAGTAAATTACAAAGGACAAATGGCATTTTAGATCCAATAGTGATTACAGAATATAAGGAGAATGATGACATGGCTGCTGAGTTATGTGTGAAGTATGAACCTTCTGATACAACTGTCCTTGCTCATAGAGCTACAGGTAATGAATCTAAGAGTGTAGATGACATTACCAGTAAGTCATGTATGACGGGCATCACAGATGCCATATCTGGTCAGATAACTATAGGTAGCCCTTGTGTAGTTGCAGTTGGAACAGCTGACGAGACTTGCAGCAACACAAATGATTTCTCAAAATACATAGAAATGAGTGAAAATGCAGCCCCTTTTCCTGTAGCTAGAAGTGGAAACGCCCCTGAAAATTCCAAGAACCTGAATGCTTGCTCAGATATTCCTGCTGAAAATATTTCATCGAGTTTCACAGAGTCAACAGGAAAGTTGACAGAGAGCATGTCAGATTGTGCTTCCTTCTTACCTATAAAAAAGATTACTGATAGTAATTGTAACACTTTTTTGGACTCTGAACTCAGTATGTTAAATGGAGCCAAAGCGTTTTCAGACAATGCCTTAGGCAGTGATCTAGATGGTATAACAGAGACATTGTGTGAACTAAAAACTGCTGAGGAGTCCAAAACAAAAGAGGAAGATGTCTCAGAGAGTATAGAATTGGACGTGCCTTTTGCTAATATAGCATCAGTATCCTTGAGTACATCCATGGAACTGAAGACGGTAGAAACACCTCCCATGGAGGGAAAGGCTGCTGCTGAGGAGAGCTGGGAGTCTATGTTTAATGATGATGGTGACTGCCTGGATCCACGGCTTCTACAGGAGGTATGTTCAACTGAAATTCTTTGGTGCCTAGATAATTTACATATCCATAAGGCGTGACATTTTAGGGATAATTTTGAGAACATTGGTGCACATTCAGACATTCTTAACTACAATCAGTTCCTGTAGTTTTTAATATAGGATTGTAGATTGAGGGAAGCGTGGTAAATATTTTAAAAATAAAAACAGGAGTGGAGAAATAATTTAAGGGCGTAAGTTGCTTGCCTTGCACCTGGTCGACACTGGTTGAAAGAGATTGTCAAGATTTATTTTATACAGTCTGTTTGAAGGAAGGGCAATGATACATATTCTTAAAGATATTTATAGTATTTACGACAGTGTGAGCACCATAGAAGAAAGGAATTAAAGGAAAGGGGAGAATAAAGAAAGATGTTAGCTTAAGGAATTTATGTTAAATTAAGCTATAAGAAAAAGACCCCATATAGCTTATTTTTTATAAAGTCCATAGTTTTTTGCTAGAGGGGTTATCACAAGCAGTGTTCATTCTCAGCCAATCCTTTTGGCTCTTCAATGCAAGGACCTGAGGGTGCAGTTCTGCCTGGACTTAGTGGTGCCAGGGTTACCAGCCCACAGGGATAGCATTAGGGCCACATCCTATGGTGCTGCAGTGGGCTACTTCATGGCTACACCTGATATACTCAGGGGACCATGTGCTGGAGATCAAAGCAGGATAAGGAATACATGGATCTTAACTCCTTTACTCTAGCTTCTAGAAATCTTTTTTAAAATAAACTTGCTTTTGGACAATGCTAGCTATGCTCAGGGATCACTCCTGCTAATAATACTTGGGTCCCTTATGTAGTGTTGAAGACTAAATTGGGGTCAACCACGTGCAAGGCAAGCACTTTAACCTCTTTAACTTTAACTTTTAACTTTAATTTTTATACTTATCTCTGGCCCTTAAGGTAAATTTCTTTATAGTTTATTATCAGTAAACCTTTGGATAGAATACCTATTTATATGCCCAGATACCCATTGTCACAAAAATTCCTTAGAGTAAAAGGAGTTGCAAGTGGGAAAGTTTAAGAAATCCTAGCTTAATATATGAGAAAATATAAGTGAACAGTAACTTGATGATTAGAGTTCATAAATACGAACTGCTGCATTTAAGGGCATCTTAGAAATTATTGAGTTCAATTTTTTATTTTCTTCAATATTCAACATGTTCCTTACCAAAAATAAAAATCGGTGGCCTTAAATGTAGGATCACTTCCCTTTACATTCCTTCTGGAAGGATCATATTACCTTTGCCTGGAATGGAAAAAGAAAAGTAATTTTCTTATAAAATCCCCAAGTTTATAATAAGCTGAAGCTTAGTTAGTGGGCATGCCTTTAAGAAAAGCAGAATCAAGATTTTACTCTAGTTCTGTCCTAATCTAATGTTTTGTTCTTTTTTTTTTTTTTTTTTTTTTTACCAAAGCACTTCCTTGCCTATAATAATAGTTTTAGTAATTCCAAGGAGCTTTTTCAAAGTCTTAAGTGATGGCTATCTTAAAGTTCTTAATACTCTGCACTTCAAACTCTGCTTCCTTACCTCTATAACCACTAATCTTTATTTTGATTCTAAAACTTTGCGTTTTCCAAATAGTATTAAGTTAGAATTCTATAGTATGGCATCTCTCAGGTTACTTTCTTTGACAGCAGTGTGCATTTACATTTCTTCCATGTATTTTCATGGCTTGGAAGATTTTTTTTTTAGTATTGAATAATATTCCATTGGCTAGATAGTATACTTTTTTTTTTTTATTATGGCTATCTTCTAAATTTTGGTAATGATGAATATCCTTGCTGTAGACATTCACATGTGGCTGTAGTGTAAACATACTCTTTGACCTCATTTGGATATAGACCAAGGAGAATACATCTATGACAACAGTATGTTTACTTTTGTAAAACATTGCAAAACTGTCTTCTAAAGTGATGATTCCATTTTTGAATTCCCACCAATTTCTCATCAGCACTTGGTGACTCAGTAGTTAGGATATGGGCTACTTTGATAGGTATGTAGTTATGTCTCAACAAATTGATTCACACTTCTCTAATGACGTGATGTGAAACATTTTTTCTTGTGTTTATTTGCCATCTGTATATGCTGGAGAGTCTGATCAAGTCTTTTGCACCCCCCTTTTTTTTAATAAGGATGTTAATGTTTTTATTCAATTTCTAGATTTCTACTTAATAGCTTTAAAAATCAAGTTGTATCGCTTACCATTAGTTTCAGCCCTATAAAATTATGGGTGTGTATTTTTTTATATTTGGATACTAATCCTTTATTAGATAATGTCTTATGCAAATATATTTTCCCAATCGGGAGTTTGTCTTCTCATTCTCCTGCTTAATTGGCACATTTAGATAATTGATGTTTAAAGTAATTATTGACATTTATTTGTTACTGTTTTTTATTGCCCTTGTTTATTTCCTTTTAGTCTGCCTTTTTCTCTTTCCAGTTTTAATTGGGCGTTTTATGTGATTACATTTTTTTCCCTCATACCTATAATACTTTTAGTACTCTTTATAGTGCTTGCTCTTGCATTTGTAGTACATAGTTATAAATAATCCAGGTTCTGTTTCAAATAACACTATGCCACTTCATGAATATTGTAGGTACTTTGTAATCAGTATTCCTTATTCCTCCTGGTCGTTCCTTAAAACATTGCTGTCGTTCATTTCACTTATTTATTTATACTTATATTTAGAGCAAACTATTCACTTAGATCTGTTTAAAAAGCAAATACTTTATCTTAGAAGTAAAAATATTAAGAGCTGAAACTTTTTCTGAAAATTAAATGGGGAAAAAATGATCACATGCACGTGAAAGGGACCCTTAGAGTTGAAGAGGTTCCTCACTGGACAGAACTGACTTTCCAGTACTAAGCAGTTTATTTTCATGCTTTTGAGATCGTTCCACTTATGCCCACACCAAAATCAGCACTGCTATAGTCCATTCTAGACATAATATAAAAAAAGAAAAATTCTTAGAAAGAAGTATAGAGCAGAAGGTATCTGCAAATGGGGATCCATATATCCCTTAAAATTGCACACTGAATTTACTATCTCTACAGTTTTTGTAGCTTTCATCAGATTCTCAGAGGTAATTAATGGGCCCCCAAGCATGGTCTCCAGTCTAGCAACTTGAGTATCACATGGGAGCTTATTAGAAATGCAGCCTCTTTAGTTCAGAAATTTACGTATTTACTCCTTTATTAAGGTGATTCTGAAACACATAAAATGAGAACCGCTGCTCAGAAGTAATACACAGTTAAATGTCTGTCAGAATGCAAGTGTGTTAAGTAGCAAAGTCTGTGAGCCCTCGAGAAAAAAATTTCAGCAGCGGTTTAGACCTAAATCAGGTTAAGTAATACTAATTATGGGGAGAAGTTATTGATCTTGGCCTAGGGAGGGCCTTCATTTGAGGAAGAAAACTTGTTCACAGACACCAGAAAAGATCTTCCTGGTGAGAGGCACAGAAGAAAGGATAGAAAGTACAGGTACAGAGATAGACAAAGAATAGCTTCCTGCAGAAGAAAATCATGGTCCATGGAGCCTTTTACAACTGGTTGGAGTCAGTAAATATTTATAGACTGAATATAGGTAATAGGGCAGTTTTGGGGGCTTTGATTTTAGGTTGATTTCCAGGGCCTTTCCACATCATTATTGCTGGACCTGGGCTCTTAATGAGAGCTGAGATATATGGCTTCTGTATTGGAATGATGGAGTTGATTTTGAGATAAGTTTGACTCTTTCTCATATTTTAATACTGTTCAAAAGTAAGGTGAAAGTATTCAAGCTCCTCTCTTTAATTTGAGGGGCACACCATATTACTGTGCTAAATAATAGTAGCCAAGAAGGCTATTAACATAACTTGAAGCCAGAAAATGGCAGAAAAATGAAGAATATAGATCACCAGAGTCTTCGTGTTCTGTTGTATGTGAGGATTTTTTGAAGGTGAGATCTGTGTTAAGGGTGAGGATAGGTGTTAGTTAGATCAAGAATTCAGGCAGCAGATCCAAACTAAGATCTCCTGTGCTTTGGGGGGGTTTGAAGATACAACAATAATAATAGTGTTGTTATTAAAAGATTCACAAATCCAATAACACTTATGGGGCCCTTTGGTGACTATTACTCTTAATTTATTATGTATATTGCTTTAAACATACTTTATTAAAAAGACTAAACCAGAGTATCAGCCTATCTTGAAAATTTTCCAACTAAAGATTTTTGGCTCTTTTCCCAGCTGGCCTGTTTGTTGACAATGGCTAGACCTATGAAGTATGTCTGGTACTTGTAATAGATATAGAGATATGCTGTAGAACAGGTTGTGGCAGCAGTTGGCATGTAAAGCAGTTTCCTGTGACATTTACGTCTTTAAAACTTCCAGACGGGGATAGAGATTATCAGGAGGCCATTGTTAAGTTCCTGGAAATAACTACAATTAATCTCCAATGATCACACTTTGTTTCCTAAGACCATGGGATGGGATGTCCTGGAACTTAATTGTGACCTCTTGCAAGCCTCTGAGGTCTTGTAGAAACACATAGGAATTATAGTTGTCTAGCTAGAATGTCTATAGCCCTAATTGACTTCTCTATTGATCAGCAAACCTGTTGTGGGAGGAATAATAGAAAGCCAGCAATATAGCATAGATACTGGCATTCTTTTTTTTTTTTTTCAATAGCCATTGCTGATTTTACTGAGTTTTTTGGTAGGAACTACTATTTAAGTTGGTATTCTATAGTTTAAGAATTTGATGCCATCTCTTTCGAAAAACTCTGTGCCCAAAGGCTGCTAACAATATTTAACATGGAAAAGAGAAAAGAAAGATCACTCATTCCCAGACCACCTTCCTTTTGTGTATATTAATTCATGTTTGTGTAGTTTGTGTTCCTATAGTCTTTTTCATAAATAGTCTTCATTTGTAAAGTAGAAAATCCAAAATTACAAGGAAATATTTATATGCAGCCACTAAAAGCATATCATATAAAGTACAAAGGGAGGCATGTCACCCTTTAGGGATATCATTATTGTTTCATACCTATAAATATGCAGTTATTAGCAAATATAATCATCGGGGGGGGGTAGAGGGAGGGGAAGAAACAGCTTATAAGGTGCTTGCTTTGCATGTGGCTGACCCTTGTTCTATTTCTAGCATTTCATATGGTCCCTCAAACCATGATAGGAGTAATTTCTGAGTATAGAGCCAGGCATAATCCCTGAGCATCACTGAGTGTGGCCCCAAGAAAAACAACAAAAAAATATGATCATCTGTGAATTGCTCATTTTTCTCTATATGTAATTATATGGTTATTATTATCCCTATTATGTTAAAGACAATATGGCCAATCTCAGCCTTGTTTTTGCTGTAAAGCTATTTATATTTTATGTAAGGTAAAAGACTTACCAAGTGACTAGATAGTTGGTCTCTGAGGAGTCAATAATATTAAAACAATCTTAAGTTCTAATACTGTTTGATTATCTATTGAGTAATAGAAGTCAACATTTCTCAACCATATAGGCCCCTGTGAACCCCAAGAATAATTTCAAGGGGGAAAAAAATCACATAAATGGGAAATCATGGCATGAGACTAGATTCAGTGTGAGGAGGATACCACAGGAAAGAAACAAAGTCTGAAGGAAGCCATTAGCTGAAAAATGTTTAGAAATGCTAATCTTAAAAACTATGCTTAAAAAAATGCTAATCTTCAAAGGAAGAGTTCCCTGAAGACCAAACTAGTTGATAACTTTCATGTGGATAAGACCATAAGATTTATAAAGTAACCATTCTCATTGCTACCATATTATATTTTTCCTTATTTTTAAATTGTATTTCTGTACTTTTGTGTTTAATAGAGTCCTTACCCAGTAGTGTTGTAATAGGATAAGAGGCACAGAACCATTCAAGAGGATGCGTGGCTGAGTGCTACAGCTACAGTCCTAATGGTTTTATGTTCTCGCCTTTCATTGTTGTGCTTGGTCTAGTGATGGTTGGGGTCACCTTAATGGTGCGCTAGACACCAGCATTATGTCTGTTGGCCCTCAGGAGCTTCCAGCACCATGTGGTTACAGGGACCAAACTCAGCCTTGTGCATGCTAGGCATGTTCTGTATCACTTGAGCTGTCTCTCCAGCTCGTAACCTTTTGGTTTTCCTTTTTTTTTTTTTTTTTTCCCCTTGGTTTTTGGGCCACACCATGTGACGCTATGCAATCAGAAATCCCTCCTGGCTTGGAGGACCATATGGGATGCTGGGAATCAAACCTAGGTCTGTCCTGGGTCAACCGCGTGCAAGGCAAACACCCTACCACTGTGCTATGGCTCTGGCTCCATTGGTTTTCCTTTTTATTTTCTGAGCAATTGTAGGTTTACAACTGAAAAATAAAAAAAATAAAAAACTGATTGTAAAGTGCAAAGTTTCTGTATTAACCTCTTGCTCTTCTATATTAAATTTTCATAGTTTAAAAAAATGTTAGTGTTTTACTTGGCACTGATTTACAATACTGTTAATGGTTTCATGCATACAAACTTCTTTTCTTTTCTTTTTTTTTTGGTTTTTGGTTTTTGGGCCACACTCGGCGGTGCTCAGGGGTTACTCCTGGCTGTCTGCTCAGAAATAGCTCCTGGCAGGCACGGGGGACCATATGGGACACCGGGATTGGAACCAACCACCTTAGGTCCTGGATCGGCTGCTTGCAAGGCAAACACTGCTGTACTATCTCTCCGGGCCCCCATACAAACTTCTAACACCACACCCTCCTCCCAAATGTCTGCTCCCTTCACCATTATTTCCCTGTGGTCTCCCACACCCCTTCTCACATATGGCCAGTTCAGTCCTTTAGACCAGTTCTTAGGTTTTGTTAGCCTTTGGTCATTTGTTATAATTCCCTAACTGTAAAGCAATTAAAGAATAATAGATTTATTTCAGATATTGTAATTCTATTTTTTTCTTTTTTTAAAACTATATATTGATTAATTGATTTGTTCTTGGGCCACCCAGCGGTGCTCAGGGGTTACTCCTGACTTTGCACTAAGAAATCACCCCTGGCAGGCTGGGGGACTATATGGGATGCCTGGAATAGATCCAGTCCCTTCCGGGTCAGCAACATGCAAGCCAAAAACCCTACCGCTGTGTTATCTCTTCGGTCCCACATACTGTATATTCTAATATTATGAGTTAGGACATTCAGTGAAGAATCGAATTATGCACTTTTGTTTTAAATTTTTGGGGACCACGCCCAGTGGTACACAGAACTTAATCAGGTTCTGTGCTTAGGTATCACTCTTGGCAGTACATAGGGGACCACCCAGGGAACTAGGTTTCAAACCAGAGTACAAGGCAAGCACCCTATATTGTACTTTTTCATTCTGGCCCAAAAATATTAATGACATACTGAAGTGGAAGCCTCATGCCCCAAATTCAGGGCATTGGAGAGACGTGGTTCTGGAAGCAAACACCGACACAGGAAATTATCCACATATAGTTAAGGGGATAAAACAGGTTCATGAACTCCCACACATAAAGCCTCCACTCCTAAGAAGCAGATAGCTCAGTGGTGAAAAACCAAAATCACAAACGGTTTTTCCCCTGAGACCCAGGGTCTATATTAGAAAGTGCCAGGCCACACCCTAGGGTGGCAAACAGGTGGTCTAAGGCACTAATTCAGAGGATGTTTTCATTCAAAGATGCTTCCAACTGATGGATAACAAGCATATTCTGAATAGGAAGGCCTATATACAACATAGATATTAGGTAATGTACAATATTGATGGACATTAAGCAAACATGGGGGTGGCCACCACACACACACAGATGGGCAAAGATTTTCAACATGCAGTTGAAAAGCTGACCCTTTTTATTTGACACTGATTTACAATACTGTTAATGGTTTCATGCATACAAACTTCTAACACCACACCCTCTTCCCAAATGCCTGCTCCCTGATGTGACGGGTCAAAGTGCTTCAAAATACAAAGCTGGTATATCAGGTATAAAAGTTTTCTAATTCCTTGGAGGAAATCAGCGTTGATGAATTGTGTGTGTGTGTGTGTGTGTGTGTGTGTATGTGTGTGCGTGCGTGTGCGCTGAAAAAAGAATGAACATTCTTAAAACAATTATAATTTTCAAGCCTAGAATACTAAGTAATATGGTAGTAACCACTGTAAAAGGAGTCTACACCTCGGAGTTATAGTATCACTTTTTTTGAACAACCCATACGCCAGAATGGGATGGGGAAGGTTAAGAGTAATCCAGGTGGACTTTTATATATCAAAAGATAGATTTACTGGAAAGAGGAAGATGGGGGAACGCCTTTGTTTTGGGTTAATAACTGAGTGTCATAATACAACATACTTCAAATTTTCATTAGTTGGTACATTAGTAGATCTTTAACTCACAGAAAAAAGGAACGTGAGTTTGATTCCTTTGCTCATAGGTTTCTTTTTTCTTTATTCAAATAACTGTAAAAGTCTCCCAAACTCTGATAGAGCACATTATATAAATTGTTTTGTTTTGTTTGTTTTGTTCTATGCCAACAGCAGCCAAAAGCTAAAGAAAGGTAAAGAATTTCAACTCAGTCCTCATTATTCTGTAGCAGAAAACTTTTGCATAAGAATTTTTGTTTCTAGTTTCAAAGGTTCCTTGTCTGTCCCTGGAAGTATTTGTGCTTTATTGAAATGTGGTTATGGTTGGGGCACATAGGATAGGGGAGGTTATATGGCTGATAGTGTTCATCTTGCTTAATTCATTTTCTCTTCAGTGCTAATAGCTTTAAGAGAAAATGATGGCCTTGGTAAAGAGAGTTAGAATAAGCTGACAAAACACAAGTGTATTCCTAAATTAGAATGGCTGTATTAAAAAACTTTGTTAAAGATAGAAACATAATCTTTAATAATCATCTCTGTACTTTGATTTAAATTCATTAGCTATGTCATTAATTATTGGCTTGCTGGATCCTCTGGGAGTATCTTGCTGAGCTTTGGGAAGAAGTGCTAGGAAGGAAAGGATGAACCTGCTGAAATGGGCAGCCAACAGTAAATAAATTATTTTTTTTATTTTTATTTTTTTGGTTTTTGGGCCACACCAGCGGTGCTCAGGGGTTACTCCTGGCTGTCTGCTCAGAAATAGCTCCTGACAGGCACGGGGGACCTTATGGGACACCCGGATTCGAACCAACCACCTTTGGTCCTGGATCGGCTGCTTGCAAGACAAACACCACTGTGCTATCTCTCCGGGCCCAAATAAATGTATTTTTAACTCAGACTCATTTTTTGTTTTGATAAGTTTGAAGCTGGAGTGTAAGGACCTACACTCTGTTTGGGACAGAAGAAATTTTAGTGATAGTCAACAACCTTATTCAGGTCTTTTGCAGGCTTAGCCCTAAACTGAGATTGTTTAAAAAAAAAAAAAAGTAAAGCCAGGGTTATGTTCCATCATCTACATCTACCTACTGGATAGATTTAAAGCACCAAGACTATTTCTGGTTCTTCAGAATTTGGGTTTATTGGATTGCCTACCCTGAACAAGATTGGTTCCCTTATTAAACTGAGTATGCAGTTTGAAGGTCAGAAATACATTTTTATTGCCCATTGCCAAGAGGAACATATAGGCAAGGACAGGTTGTCTTTAAAATAATAAACAAGGAGAAATTTTTTATAGGAGAAAAGGCCTGGGGTATTTTGGAGGCAAGATTTTAGACATTCAAAGTTAGAAAGGGAATGTTCAGTTACAAGTATCTATCTTTCAAAATTGGAGTCATATTATTTTTTATTTCTTGAACTATTAAGAGCTAGGAACTAGAACT